>NW_019213823.1:49548-110860 GCF_002532875.2 Varroa jacobsoni | reverse complement strand
TTGCCCTTTAAGATAAACGAATTTATTTATATAAAATTACATCTCCACAGTATAATCCTCTTAAGTAAGCAAAAGGACTTGGGCAGCTGATTACGGAGTAGGCATATAGTAAGTACAACGTAAATACACGTTCATTGGAGCACAATTATTTTATCATCGCAACGACCGAAGTCCTTTTTAATCACAACAAGCTAGAAAGAGAAACATAAAACGAATCTGTATTGCATGAATTCTTAAGTCAATAGTAGCTAAAATGTATATATATATATATATATATATATATATATGTATATGTATATAAACGATAATAGGCGTTTCGCAAGATCATATTATTTCAACAATGAGTTATATTATATTTGCCATATTCGGAGGATACTAAACATTTGGCAAAGGAGACAACAAGCTAGGCGACATGATTCAGATTGGATTGATAATTATTACTAAGATGCTGCTAGATATTATTTTACTTACACTATTTGTTCGAATTGAGCAATTGATAAACAAGAGGCCGGGGGGCAAACCTACAAAATTGTCCCTATCGCCTCTATTTTTAATTTCCTTTAATATGGAAGCTTGAATGGAGCTTACAGGATAGGGAAACTATAGTTAGCTATGTTAATCTGCAGTTAAAACATCTTCCGACATGATCAAAAAGAACTAATCCAGTAAGCGTCACGGGCAGGTATAGCTGCTATAGTTCTGACTCGCTTGTTGATAACCTATAGACAAATCTGTGAAGGTAACCAGATTGTAACAGCGATAGCAACAAAGAGTATTTTGCTCAATAGAAAACCTGTAAATATATCTACATTGTAAAAGCGTATCTGGATAGCTCCGCAGATACACGCTACTGGAAAATGGATCAATGAAGTGATAAACGCCAATAAGGCCCGAAAATAATCACAGCGAATCTGCCATAGAGACTGGTATGGTTGCTCTTAGGCCGGCTACACATCGTAGAAGATGGTTATGTTGCCATACGTTTGGTCCGGAGCCTTAGGCTACCATCTACGTTTGAATGATCCGAGTCATGTCTGTCACTATTAGGTACCAGGTTATTGCCGTGCGTCCCTTGCCGGTCGTCTGAATATAAGGTCTTACTCTGACGTTAATAACACGCGAGATTTTACCTAGCGTCCATTTTATGATATTTATCTATGTGCAATGCAAAAAATAGGTGTTTCATTCTGCGTAATGAGAACTACCGATGATTAACGTAGCGAACTGTACGTGGGGATCGGATGGTAGAAATTATTGAAAGATAAGTTTTGAATTTATGATGCGCTCAACCCACTATCCATTGGTACAATGTTGCTTGAAGACTACGTGTTGGAGAAGGCAAAAACACCGCTTAGTGCACTCAAAGGGTTCCCTGGACGGCGTAGAAGTTAGCGTACTTGTCTGCTAAAGCTGAAAGGTCCAGATCCGGACGCAGACTTTGTTTGTCGTGCTGCCAGTCAGCCGTCGGATGCAATGTCTGACAGCTGTACTGAACATAAAATTTGCAACACTTAGAACACTCAAAGGACTACAAACACTTTATTCGCGATCCTTTATTATCCACACAAGTCGCTCCCATTATTGTTTTTCGAAGTATTTTCATTATATCGCATTCCCTTCTACGCTTCATCGGTTGAGACAAACTGGAGCCCGTTAAGAGTTCGGGTTAAGATTATAAAGACGAGAGCAATTCCTTTTGTTTTGTTTGCGTTGTGGTAGACATAGTCAAGTACTAACCAAATAACACTAAATAGCTTTACCGCTGCTAAAGGAAGAAACGCACGTAGGAAGGAAGGAAGGAAGGAAGGAAGGAAGGAAAAGACGTTCTTGGTATAAAGCACACAAAATTGCAATGAAAAATCTTACCTTTAAGTTAATTTGTTTACGGCTTGTAATGATGAAGTGGGATGATTGTGGTAAAAAAAAGCGATCAGAATGATAGAAACGGTAGGATCAGGCTTTACCCGTAACATGTATAGTGTCTCTATTGAAAACAGTTGAAAAAAGATTATACCTCAGCGTCATATAATTCTTAATGGAGATCATTTTTCCAATTAAAAGCTTCTTAATGCTTCCTTAGAGGAAATTAGTGAATTCTGTGTAACAAGCATAAAAAAGTTGAAGGGTCTGTGTATCCCTTCAATAGATACTAACGTATACTGCAACTTAAGCCTTCACATTAAACGAGGGTTTCAAGCGAAAGTAATTATTATCGCGAATAGTAATACCGTATGGTTTGACCTTCGCTAGCAAAGTCATAGTCTCAATAGAGACGGGACTGAGAAAGCCAACGTTATGATGATAACGTCTCAGCCGTCTCAATCTATTCCCAATTTTGTCTTGGTGAGACGCTTTCGACGTTGCTGCCACCATGTCTTACGCCTTGCGCGCAGCCATCAAAACCAGTAACAACTGAAAATATCCTGATTCATTTCCTAGGACCATTCAATAGCTGACTAGACACTGACTGGTCTAGCGAGGCGGAATCGACGCCTCACTGGTTGCCTAATGGCAACTACGTGTCCTACATTCACCGACTACTGAACGGTAGAATAAAATTGACTATCCGAGCGACGGATCAGCCAGAAGAGTACGGAGGCAGAATAATCCAAATGAAAGTATGAAAACCAGATGGCGAGAGAACGCGAAGGAGGCGAGGAGCGTTGTACTTAGACGGGGGCACACCACCATTGCCACCATCCCCATTACGAACGCCCCGACTACCACAGCGTAGTAAGACGTCATATTTATCATAACTGTGGTAAAGCTTAGTTGTGTGGTTTAGAAGGGTGCAAGGGAGTTCGGAGTCGAACTTGTCTCGTGTGAGTAGGTTTTTCTGGGTCTTTAGTTGCGTTGTTGGCGGAACACAAAATTGACGCTGCAAAGCCATTTTTTTTCGGTAGACATAGATGTGGACGTCCGAGACGTAGACACGAAAAAATCCTTGTATTTATATATGTAAATGTGTTTATTATGCTATAGTCTCGAATCTTACGTCCGAAATCGCCACAAAGCATTGCATCAAACATTGTGTCAGTACTTAGCATCTGCCTCACACTATCCGTAAGGTCTGCAATCAAACACGTTACCGTTGTATTTTACTATCATGCCGCTACTACAACTACCGCTACCCGTACGGCTGCTAGAGGGTCCTGAGCTACGTGGCGTAACGGCTTCCATGATGTGGCCGGCGATTTAGCCCAAGTACGTACTGTTATGGTAACGTATCCGATTTGCGTATTCTCATTATTCCACCTACTAGTACAGAGCAGTGCTCAACGAAATAGATATACATTTACAGCCAATATTTCTGATATCATGACAAGTTGGTGTAAACCGTATTGGCACATGTAACTAGTTATGCTTAAGGCGTGCAAATGACGGATCGATCGTGGGTCGATGCGATGTAGAGCTCAGTATTGCTCTGAAAGTGTGACAAAAAGCTTTACCTTGCCAAGACTACCGGTTGACTTGCCTTGGGTTTGTTTAGTTTGAAAGTTCGTCTGCATCACATGCAGCGAAACGCATGCTCTTCGCCTTTCGTTTACTGTCTCGTTAAATAGTATCTAAAAAGCATATATTATATTAAAGAACATTTAGAAAAGCAGTGCTATCGTAAGTTTTCTAAGCATTTGATGTTAGGAGCGTAATAGGGTATTTAGTTAAACGCACCTAGCTATTTCTATCTCATTGGCTTTTGTTGGTGTCAATTAGCGATTGTAGAGCTCTGACGAGAAGTTTAAGCTATGCGTTCGTGGCTATTCATTAAAAATACGAAGCACCAGAGAAACTGTCGACGGAATCCTCGCTCTTCCATTAAGGTAACCGTTTGCCAATCTGTTCTGTACAGTAGAAACACAGCATAAAATGATAATTTCGTTTAATCACACGGTTCAAGACTACTATTCACATTCAACTTCTGCTAAGAAGCATAAGTTTTCGTTACTGTTCGTTTAACTAGCACTCTGAACTGGTTAACTTATGGACCCACATTTATATTAGCTCAATAACATAATACGTTATTTGCTGTTAGATGAGTATATTCAATGGGTGTCCGGCAACAAACAGGGGTCTACTTCGTGAATATCGCAAATAACGCCTACAATGGTCCAAACCATCTACCTCGTACAAGATACTACGCACGTTGTTGTAAATGCTCCCAAAGGGGCTTCATAATGAACGAGTCCGTGTCAGCGCCTATAAGAGCCTTCTCAAACTCTCCCATAAAGCCTCGCCTAACATTATCAAATATCTAAATTATTTATCACACTGACATTAACTACCCGGATAATAGATAGGCGGGGAATACGGTACGCTCAACAAAAATAATCCAGAACATCTATAGACCACAATATAAAATTCCTTACACCGCTAGGGGTACCAGCAACATTAGTCATATAAAACGTTATTTTTACTCATCCAACAAGAACCAGGTATCATTTAAAACGGCTCACAAAAAACAACACACACATCCACAGTGAAATGCATATGATTGTCTCGTTCCTTTTCGTTCGACTGCTGTGTCGTATTCAGGTGAACTATCAAGCAGCGGCATTGCGCAAAACATTCAAATAGTCCAACGAGGT
The DNA here is from genome assembly GCF_002532875.2 of Varroa jacobsoni. NCBI lineage: Eukaryota > Metazoa > Arthropoda > Arachnida > Mesostigmata > Varroidae > Varroa > Varroa jacobsoni. The sequence goes on along the minus strand of NW_019213823.1, from coordinate 106,274 downwards.
CTAGTTAAATAAAAAATAGTTAATATATGTATATATTCGATAAGCGAGAGAACCTTAGAAACTCGTTGGAAGAGTAAATAAATATGTAAATACAGTAGCTATCGAACAGGTATCTGGCGTTAGCTATCGCAGCAGCTCCCGATTCAGTGAGAACGAAGCGACGCATAATCGTTCGCTTTGACGAAGTACCATAAAATTGGCTAGAAAATAGATTAGGTAGACATGAACAATGAAATATAGTTAACATACGGTCGGTAACGGTGGCGTTCCAGCATTTAACTCCAGGGCCAGCCTATTTTTTGGGTGCGCATATCCTGTAAAGGCACGTTCGCTTAGGTACTAAACCAATCTGACCTGTTCTTTAATTGATCGTATAGTAGTCATCCCGCATAGTCAGCAAATGTGATATACTTGCAATCAGGACAAGATATTTGCATGGTATTTATGCACTGCTTAACAACCGAAGGGTTACCTAAGCCTTCGATAGTGTGTCTTTCTATAAATACAATATACAATACAAAATGTACAATTTTTATCGTTTTGGTTTCTGTGATGGAAACTACTATTCTGAAGTTGTCGTTATACAGTTTTTTGTCTACCTTATCCATATAGATCCTAGCAGCAGTGGCCCAAAAGGGAAGCTATAGCGCATATTTCTTTTCGTTGACTCTGTCACTTCCACATCTCCCACAGACGCGCCCGCTCATATGCTTCGTCACTCATCTGTCCCGACGATGATCAGGCCGTTGGCTTTTGGCCGATTGTCCAAACGAAAAATTCGTTCTTTACGCTTTTTTTTTTCCACCTGGAAGCGATCCAAGGGGGATGGGTAGCAGCACGTTGAACTATGGGACAATGAGCAAGCCAACGTACCTCCTTTTCAGAATTTCTCATTCATCAGAGGACCACTAACCATCTCATTTATCGTCTAGATCCCTTTTCCTAGCTTCGGTCTTAGACGTACTATTCATTCGCTTCTAGTAGCGTATGTTCATTCATCTTTTCTAGCGAGGTAACTGCGAAAAAACAGTGAGGCCCGCGTTAAAGCGAAGGGCTAATGAATATAGAGAGCGAAAAAAAAGGCACACTGAAGAAAGCGATAAAGACGAAGCAAGACAGACGGCCAACGGACTCCATAGCTGCTGCGCATCCTAGCTTGAACTTGGCCAAACTTCTCTACGCTTCTCGTATTCCAAACTTTTTTTCCGTTTCACGCACCGTTGATATATATATATCTACACCACCTCCCTCTACGGCGGAAAGCTTAAAGCTCAACTCCAGAGTCACTTGTGGTTCGCGAACGGTGCGGCGGTCGTCTCCTCTCTCATGTGTCTATTTGCGAGCGTTTACTTGGAAATAATTTTATACTATCAAATGGTCTGTTTTTTTTCGAAGACGCTGTCGGGCCCTGGTACGGTGAGGTTACTATGCATAGGCGTTGTGTAGGAAGTAATAGATCATAAGGTTGTCTATAAGTATCGTTACAACCGGCGTGCCCGTGTGCAGACGCCCATAGTCACCAGATACTCATCCTTTGTTTTGCTATTGATTCATGTTTGTCGGCAACGGCCGAAGCTGGTGTTAACCTGCATTACGCGTATCGGTCAGAGAGCGTAGCGACTAGTTCCAGATAGTGGAAATCTCACAAAGATACAAGCACACCAAAACACTCCGATACACACACACTAAGTACTAAAGAGGAATGGAGAAGATAAGCTGACAGTGGTTGGGTTTATTATTTTCCTACACTGCTTTGCTGCTGTTTACTGCATAGCATCAGCAGAAGTAGTTGTGCAGAGCTTTTTATAAGAGACAAAGGAACAGTGTTAGGTTGAGGCGTTAGGAGATAAGAGCTTCATCCCTTCATGGGGTATACGAAGGTTCGCCATTAAGAGAAATAGCAGAGAAAAAGGGTGTACTGTAGAAACGTGGGCTATAGGGGAAAAGCTTTGGGGAAACAATCGGATGTCAGATAGCTGCTTGGAAAAGTGGACATATCGGCAAAATACCCTCGACATTCCTGAGCTGGACACTGACTTCGAAGGTCCAAGAGAAAGGTAGGCTATGTTGATACTCGCTTGCTAGATACGGATGTGAAAGTTAGCCATGTTCTTTTTGCGACATAACATCAATGCAATAAGGGCTAGTCTATTGGTAAATTTGACAAACAATAGAAAAATATTCATGTATGTTTCCTTAACAGAATGCATGTGACCTGCTTCTAATCATTTGGAAGACTTTTAGATTACTAAGATTTATATGCCCACTAATCTAAGTGGGTATCAATTGCTGGAAGAATTCGAACTACAAGCTTCAAGGACTACCTGGCCAAGATAACGCCGCTAGTCATAGCCAGTATGGCCTGCCAACACTGGAACGGACATATATTATATAGACATATAACTGTAGACTTTATAATGTTGTTCTTTAGTTTAGTACATGTTGAAGAGCCACATGAGCTAACTATGGTTATACTTACGTTACTCATTAAAGCTTATTACGATTTGTCTATTCTAGGAATATTAGCTTAGGATATTTTGTACAATTTGATATTTCTAAGATAATACTCGTCAGATATAACATCTTTTACGTTATGACAATGGACATATTCTGCATACATTCTGGACGCCATCTTTCTATCCAATATATCAAGGTCGTACCTAAGAGACGTCGCTGGTAATCATAATTCGCATTATGGTTAACTGTAAAATATGGGGGTAGCGAAATAAGAACAGCTTTGGATAACAGAAACGTTTCTGTGAGTGAGTGTAGAGCATGAACTGTTCAAGTTCAAGCTGGCGAACACATTGTTATGACGGGGATGTCAGTGTTTTTCTTTTGGCAAAACAGAAAGGCAACGGTCGTAATATTAATAGGTCAATTTATATCTAAACCGGAATAATGTCTGTTTCCTTACACATGGATCAAATCAATAGTACAAACAATAAAATAATTCATGTCTACTGCGTTTCGAGTATTCGTCAACAACGGATTGCTACCGATATTCCAGCGCTGATTCAGCTGCGCTAAAAAAATATACATGTAAATTAAATAATCCGATGCTAATCATGTGAACAAATAACCGCTTCTGTTTGCCTGATCTTCATAGGACAAAGTGAAGAGCCCAGTGGAGCTTCACAGTCCTCAGATTGGCATTGTTTTTCAGAAAGCGATGAGCACGCGAAGCCCAGCAAAGAGAAGTGATAGCTGCTCCAAGAGCTAAGTGCGAATTGATGCACAGACGTCGCCGCCGACCATATAGCCCGAAACAACAAAAGCACACCGGGTAAACAGCATCGGAAGTTTGGGTTTTAATGGAAGCGATGGGGCCCAGCTGGGCTGCGGTGATCCATTAGAGAATAACATTATCATCCTAAGAAAACACTTTAACGAACGCGTGCCCTTCTCGTACTCCCATCGTTCGCTGCCGGCACTTGCCCCTATCCCCCTTGACCCTGTGCAAGCTGAACAATCGTCGACTGCTGCGTGAGGGTGCTTTTCTCCGCCGTTCAGTCCTTCTCGATAGTTCGCATTTGATTTTTCGTTTACCCCTCGTCAATGACTCAGTTGCTAGATACGTCAAAAGAATAAATTACGCCTATTGAAGAATATACATGTGTTTTTCGGCACAACATATATATCGATGACATATGACTGAGGAGAGAGTTGCCCGTTTTGTACAACTCTAGATTGTTTTGGAGTAATAACGATTTGTTGTAACTTTCCAGAATCCTTGAACGCTTTCCTCGGCTTGGTTACAAAAAGCTGCTGAAGTCCACAGCGAAGCCTGACGGAAACATTGTCAATCGCTGAAGATAATCTACAGTATACTGTCTATACTTACTTTAGTGCGTCATTTACTTCTGACTTGACCATTTGTTCCGTTGAATTCCGTTGAATCCAATACCTTTGAAGCCCTTCTTCGCCAGTTTTTCCAAATTACACTTATTTTAATAAGCGTATCGCTTCTAGCAACACTGATGCACTGCAATTTACGCCGAGATGAGTCGCGGTGGTGTTGTTGTTATTATTATAATAATGATACTTATTACTGTTATGAAAATATTTTATCTGGTCGTTAGGTTTCCGCCACCGTCGCCTGCTTAAACGCTAAAGGAAGTTCTTACAGAGCTCGTTTGTTAATTATTTTTTTGTGCGGCATATTATTTAACGCTCGCTGGTTCGTAGGGTTTAGGTGTCGACCGCTCCGTGGCCGCAGTTGCGCTTTTTATTGTTCCGCTTAACGTCGTTTTAGTGTCGAGATACAGAATACCCTAGAACAACCAAGGCATTTTAAATACGTTTGATGCTTTTAAGGGAACACATCTTAAATTATAATGACGCCATACTTTTACTGAGCAGTCTTTCATTTCATGAACTAACTGGCTTTATTTCAATGGTTGAGTTCGTAAAGGAGCCAAGCATAACTCAGCAATAAGGTATGCAATTATTTAGTAGTTAATATTTAATGTCAGCGCTTCCATTACGGTTAGTTTGGGTGGGGGCGGGTAATTCAAAATGAGTTTCATCACCACAGGCACATAAATAGAGAATCGCAGAAGTTGAAGGCTGTGGGACTGTTGGAAACTCTTGAAAAGGTTCCACCGTGTATCGAATGAATGTATTGCGAGTGCCAAAGTTTTGCGCGACTTTTGCCGGTGAAGAAAAAAGGCCACGAGGAGGACGGTTAAAATGCAGGCGTCGTTAGACCACTGAGCAGAAACAGTTGCTTCCACGAAAGTATAAAATAAAATTTAAAAAACGTAAAAAGTTAAGCTATAAAGAGCTAACTCTGAAATATCATTCGCACAAGCATCCGCTATATTGAAATCGTTCAAACCTGAAATTACAAAAAGGTAGACTTTAATAAATGTTTAAATCCTAATTAAAAAAAGACCTATAAAGAAACAAGTCACTTCATGATGAAGAAATAAACATGATATCAACGAAAAATGTATGATATCGGCAAGCGCTTGTCTCAAAAAAACATAAATAGCTTTATTAAAATATAAGTGTTCTAGGAACTGCATTCAACTATTAAATTCAAATTCCCATACACAGCTTCGCAGGCAACGGGACTGAGCTGTTTTACTGATCCATATAAAACAAGGTGTTTCTAAGTGTCTGCAACGGCATCCTGAGCTGCTTGTACTCCTCCAATTGATGGTATTCTAAAAATTTCCTTTAAGGATGCACCTGCGCGAGTATCATATCAGCATACGTGCTGAATCATCTGTTGATCAGATCCGTTTTGATACTAATAAGGGATAAAAAAAAAAAGTTCCTTCAAATCAAACTGACTTTATGCTCTACTAGCAAACGTACACGTACATCTTCAAATAAAGTTGTTCTCATGTATGCACTTTCGATGGACCCTATGTACGTTTCACATATTAGATTTGACTTCGGGAGGTACAAGGATGCCGCATGACGGATTTTCGAAGAACTCAATTAGAGGGGCTTCCCTGTCTGTTCAAGCACGAGAGGAACGCTCATAGGCCCCCAGAGGCCACATTTCAGTGGCAATGTGTAATGGCAATGGCCGTTATTAAATATTAAGTTTAGTCTCTAAGTAGTTTTGCAATTCGTATTTCTCACTTAATGCACCATCTTATTTGTTTAACTCTGTTGGCGTAAGACCAGGAGGCAAAATCAAGAAGTCGATTCGTAAGGTTCCGTATCCATTGATTCCAGAGCTAAGTAGAGATAAAATAAAGATGAAGATTAAGAATTGTTTATAAAAAGACTTGTAAATGGTCGATCTCTCTAATTAGTTGATTTGTGATCTCACTCATAAAATAGTGTACGCCCATAGCGGATTTGGCGATTTGAAGGGTGATGTTCAGGCCCATCGTAAGTCTGCAGCCTTTGAACGGCAATGCAAACAGCTAGCCCAGCTATGCAGAGTGGAAAGTCATCTGTGCGCTAGGAAACTGCCTTTCAGTGACCACTACGATTTTCTTTCGATCGAAGTACGGGGTACGGCTGTAAGATCTCGTTTCTTCTACGACAGAACAGAGTGCATACCGGTTTCTCTTGGTAAAATAGTGCTCGTAGCCTCTAATACCGTCCAACTGTTTAGTTCTCAGTCGAAAAAAAATGGTCCCGTACTAGGTTGAGTACAAAATCGCTCTTGTACCAAGTGAATTGTAAAGCTCGAATCTAAGTAGATCTAGATCAAACAGCACAGAATTGGGCCAGCAGTGTTAATTTGACAGACATATGTTTTTCCTTTTCTAATTTTGAAAAAAATTCGATTCATAAAAAAATGAACCGTTCTCGAAAATGCCCTTTGCCCGCCGCGCCAGCCTCTGCATAATTTTGACAGAAATAGTGCTCCTTATATTATTTATTTATATAAATAATTACATCATCATACTTTGCCATTGGCGTGTGTCTGACTGTGACACAATAATATCACCGGATAATTACTTGGCACTCAACAAACTGTCAATTTATAGCTCCGTGGTAGTCTTTTAGAGCTCGTTCAAACGCCTTCTACGAAAAAATATCTCTGGAAAATACTTTTGATTTGTCATCTTCACCAGATACAACGCGAATATGTACGGGCGTGCTATAGCGAGAAATCGAAAGCAACCTTGGTTGGTATGATACTATCTGTATGCACTACAATCGACTTATATTACAAATGTTGTTCGGTGTTTATTCCTGATAAATATGAAATGTTTCCTACAGACGGGCTACCATGAGCGCACGGAGTTTGGCAAGGACAAATTCATAGCCGCAGTTGAGTCGTTTGCTACGAAACTGAAGGGCTCCAGAATCCGAGTTGCATGTCTTATCTATTCCCCTCTTTTAATCGAACTGCAAAGCCGCTAATGAAGCACTTGCCCGAACAGCAGCATAGGGAAGTGTCCTTTTCGCTATTGTACCTCAAGCAGTCACACAGTCTTAAGTCGTTGAGAGAGGCCGATAGGGGTGATTTAGCTAAGAAGATAGTGCATATATATCATCGCAAGGCGAATTGGTTTTCTTTCAGTGGTAAGAATCAGGAGGATTCCGAAGGTAGGTGTGCAGACGAGTAGCAAAGACACGTCTGAAGCGTCGCTAACCCGCCACGCAACACTTAATAGTACAGTCTGCCGGTCTGAGTGCAATAATACAGAACAGTTCCGTATGTAGCGCACCGGAAAGTTGTCACCTTTCCAGACCTTCAAAAAAGACTCCTCGTTATCCAGATCGATTTAATGGCATGTCAGCACCCCCCATGAGATTGGCGCAATTCCCGCCATCACCCATAATCGAAGATATTCTGGATCAGGCCTTGATCGCGCTGATAACACAGATAATGCTCAGAAACAGCACTTCCATATTTCCCAGTCAATCGCAAAAGCGGTTTCAGTGAAGAGGTCGGGTCGAAAACCGTAAGAAACTCCAAAGGTCATTCGGTGCAACGACGCCTCTATATTAACGCTACTTGCACCGAAAGCCTGGGGTGGAGCCTATGTTCTTGTGCTCACGGAGATCTGGGAAACCGGTCCCCTTCGGCTTATCGAGGTTTCACTTCGTCCACTGCCCTGAGCAAAAGGGAACGGGCCGCAGCCATCTCAGTGTCGGGGTCTCAGTGTTTTACAATCATAGAGTTTGACTTAATCTCACGGCATGTAGGAGACAACGCTATGGCCTTGTGCGGCTCCAGAATACAGCTTGTGGCGGCTTATGTGCGATCCAGTGACAAAGAGGGCAATATGACCCTCGCGTAGAAGTTTAGTGACGACCTACAGGCTGTAGCGGACTGCACCTTCAGCGGACCACCATCGTTGTAAAAGACTTAGATGCGTGCCCAGATTAACCCACCCTGAACCTGATATCAGCTCCTCGAGACGTACTGATGGAGCATCATTGCTGAACAGAAAGATAGCCACGTTTATTGGACCTGCGGGAAACTCTATCGTAGATATATATCTTTGCAGGGATCGCGAATAGGGCTAATATGAAATATGTCGAAGGGAATCACTTTCTCTGTAAAGGAGCCCAGCTCCAGGCGTGCTAGATTTCGATTATTAGCTAGGCGTTTTTTTTTTATAGATTGACAGCACTAGGTTTCAGTAGTATAAAGAAATGTCAAGTTAAACATGCATAGCAAATATTAGCTCTGATTTATTATTATAAAATCTTTTAACTGTATTTCAATTATAAGATATTTAAGTAGGGTAATAGTAAAGGACGTTTCTTAGTATTACTGACTAGACAGCGAGCAGACAACTATAGGCTATATTCCAGCAAATGCATTGATGGGGTAATACTAGTCAGCCCATTGAAATCGCCAATTTGGCTATCTATGTCAACTTTTATTGCTGTCTAGTATACTCTATATTCGGAGAACAGTGCATGCAGATTATATCACTGAAATTTAATTAAACAGCAAATGTCCGCACTCAAGTATATAATTAACAATATTTAAGGCCATTAAGTACTATTATGTAACTACATACAAAAATCACGCGCTTTGTGCTAGATAAATTATATCATTTGAACTGATCCCTATATCTACCACTAAAACGGAATTTGTCATAATGCAAGCAGTCTTCTACAATACGTTTGAGGCTAACGTTGCCATTATCGTACGTACCATGTACCGTAACCAAACATCGTAACTAATATTCATCGATAAGTAGTATTGTTAGACGGAAAAAATTAGGTGAGAAGGTATCTGGGAATAATATCTTTGTTTTACTGAACCCTATGGATATTTCCCGCACACAACAACTTTTTCATAAAACATTATTAACCCCATCAAGTTAAGCATGGAAGCAAATGAATAAACACGGTTCTAGTTAAACGAACCATTGAAATATGTCGGGCGTTAATTTCATATACCTGACCTCGAATGTTCTGGGCTATTTGCTACGACCGATCACAATATGGCTTTAGTAAGTCTGCAATAAAAAGCGTCTATGACTATGTACAGCCAGAAAACGAACTATTTAAAAGCAGGCTCGTTAGTTTTCTGCTTTTTCAGGGCTTTACTAGAACTTATCTTTCGGGTTCAAACCTAGGGTTTTCAAGTTCCCTCTTATATACGACCTTTTTGGTGGAGCTCTCTTGAATCATGCTTCTAAAAAAGAGTAAATTCCATTAAAAAAAAAGCTAATAAATTTCTATCAGTTAATTCTCAACTGCAAGTTGGCGTTGTAATAACTTTGACAATAATGATGATCTAACCTATGTTTAAATAAGTATGCGCAGAGCTCTACGCGGGCCAACATTAGTCAGTGCAGTTTTTATCGCCAGTAAATGACGTTATCTTGTATAACCATACAAATGAAACGGACCACTCATTTCCTTAGGGAACAAGTGCCTCTTGAATCAATACATAGCCGCACATATGAATGAGAATAGCTTTCACGGTTTAAATTTTGCCGCGCAGGTGGAAAAAGCTATCGCTTTTTCGAAAATGCGCTGCCGACCGTAGCGTACGCTACAAGCTGTCGAAAATGATGAACTCAGTTGTAGCGCCTTCGCGTAGGAAACAATGAGCGAGACTGCTCCTACTGACCTTTACTGCCGCATTAGCAAAAAAGCGCGTCACTAAAATCGCTGATGTGTATGCGAATTTCAGCTGACTAGGACAGACGAGATCCGATGCGTTCGTACACATTGTAAGTAAAGTAAATGCCTTTGAGCTTCGTACTAACATAAGGAATAGCTATAAGGGTCCCCACCGATTTGGACTTTGCGTTCAATTCAGCGAACTCTAAAGGTTCACTAAACCAAAGCATAGAATATTGTTCGGATATTATTAATAAAGCTTTGCACGGTTGATCCGTATGTCGAGGAGAAAAGCGGTTCGATCCAATATAAGTAAGTCTATACAATGTATTGCCAAATATTCGAACGGGTGAAGTATGGAACCTTGTTATAATTCAATTAGTCTTCAATGGGCTACTGTGGTACAATCATTGACTGGCGCGACGGAAGTTTGTCACGCTGATAAAGGTCTGCCGCACTTCAAAATAATGGGCCACCAACTTAATTATCCAATTAAAGTGAATGAACTAAACGAAGTATGTTCGCTGTCAACCCTATTAGAAGCACAATAAATTTTCCTGGATTTGCACGGACACGTACTCAGTACACGTTCAAGCACAAGTTGCTCGCCCACGATCTATGCGCTATGCCTAGAAAGCGTTGGAATAAGAAATAGCTCCCTCACTTTTCGGGGAGTGCTTATCCCAAATTCGTTTGTGCGGTATATCCGATACATGAACTCATCCATGGCTTTATAAGACGCGCTACTCTTTTGAGCTTTATTTAATATAAACAAGACACAAAGCTTTGGCTTATGATCGACTGGTAAGAGTTTCGTATAACGTACGCGAACGTTATTCGAGTCATTCTATTCCGGTGGGACCTGAGATAGAACCAGCTTTGTTTACTTCCTGCACTTGTTCTGTTAAACAAACCATTTTGCTGCGTAACGACCGCTCGGCCTTCTAGTGTTATTCAGGGGCAATATGCGGTAAGAAATAAACGAGCAGAACTACCCGAATTAATTAAATGTTGGGTTAATAAAGTAGAATTGTTGTAGACCTATAAACGAGATAGATTTGTGTTCTACGAGGTTTGACACTTCATTTTTATTATTATTATTATTCCCACTCGACACGTGCGTGTGTGTGTGTGGCAAAAAAGCGCATTCGTTTATAATAAAGCTTATGAAGAACTTCGACGTTTTCTAGCATAGACACAACCGCCGTACCTGCTTGCACAAAAATGTTGCCCTACTTGTGTTCAATAAATACTTGTTAATTAAGGCTTTATCATTGTCCTACGAAATGAAGGAATAGACTATTCCCTCTATTACGGCGTCAGCCTCTACTTTCACCTGTTACCAACAAAGTAAACATAAAACGGTGATACAGAGGGCGAGAGGCGGGCATAACAAGTAGTGGACGCCAACGCATCGACCATAACGACGCCGGAAGTTTCTCCGACAAAGCTATTACTCTTCTCGTTCAAAATCCTTGAGTAAATCTTGGTTTTGGATAGAGTAACGAATACGTTTTTTCAATACGAATATTTCATATCAAAGCGTCCATAGAAATGTTTGCGTCCGTCTTGGGTTGCAGTATTTCCAAACACAGCTATCTAGCCCTTTTATCCATAAGCGTACGTTAATTTCGTTTTGTCAAAGACCTATACATCCAAATTGTAGCAGAATGAGCAGGGTCTGGTGAAAAAAAAGCACAGAAAAGCTACCTTGGGACGTGTTTAACAGCCATCGTTTGTAATTTGCGTGAAAAACAAGTCTCATGATACTCGGCCTCGAAGATAATAACGTATGCAGTTGGGCGTTAACGGGTGAACTAGTTTAATCGGCGCACTCTTTCGTATTTATGATCTGTTCTTGGGAAAATGTATACCACAGAGAGCTCATAAGATAAACCTGGACTCAACGACTATCGGAAATGGATATGATTTCCTTTTAGTTCACGAACGCCAAAAGTACGAATTTGACTATATCGCTTTCGAGACAGACATGAGTATAAATAGATATACGTTAGTGTGCTATGGCTGTGTGAGCTAGGTTAACCTCAGCATTTTTAGGGCAATCTGGAAAATTTGAGACTCAAATCTGACAGTAATCTACGCCCAGATCAACAGATCAGAATGGGCCAGCGATTCATCCAACTTCAGAAGCCTGAAACGAAGTTATACACACACACATATATGTATATATATGTTTATTTACTGTTAACGCTTTCCTATTTATTGTATTGTATGCAATACGGGCACTTACATAATTTCAGATGATTTCATAGTCACTCCACCCGATCACTAACATAATCGGTACTGTCAAATAACAAAGTTGAAAAAGAACGATGGACGCTGGACAATTTCTATGTGTACACATTCTAATTAGCTGACGAATATCTAATAGTAGATCCGTAAGTCTGAGCTGGAGCCAATCGCAGGACTAAAATATTATTTGCTTTATTTCACCGAACGAATAGTGTACGTCTGCTATACCTTGCAGTAATCTATGTCTATTAAGCACAAGGGACGGCAATTGTAAAAGAGGACGCAATCAAGTTAGGATGCGTTTTTGCTAAAAATTATTTTCACTGTTCACTGCTATCGATTTTAATAGCATTTTAATTATTAGAAAGCCTATCAGATTTTTAGTTTCGTAACGCTGCATTGATAACCTGTTAATCCTGGGAACCTGCGCGGTATCCTATGTTCAAGACGTCAGGAAAGATATTCCGAGGTCCACTACTTAGCAGCAGAGCTAAATTACAGTTCGAAATATGTTTATTAATAAATGCTACAAAGGAACATGATTCTAGGTTAATTTAGGATGGCGTACTCAGCCAAGACAGAAACGAAGCAGAACGATAGCGGTTTAGACGCTGAGCCGTAATTGTGAGAATAAAATTTTCGAAATTTTATTTCTAAGCATAATCCGATACAGCGTAATGCAAGGCGTTCGGCGCAACACGTTATGGCCATATACGGTATGAAGTCATCCTAATTGAAACGCTGCGAGTATATGGAACGTCCGAGCTACCGATATTATAATAAATTCTTCAAATAATCCTATTTGTCGATATTCACTAAGTACAAAATCCTATATGTTTTCGATTAAGTGCTATAAGTGGTTTGAAATTAAACTTGGCAATCTATGTGGGGTCTATTAAAAAAAAAGGTACTTGCAATATCAAGAAGAATTTTCAAGAGCCAAAACGTTATTCTCTTTAAATTATTAAATATTTTGATTTTCATTTATTTAATGCTACAACGTTTTTATGTTGCAGAAGACTGAAGAGCGATCTGCCATTTTCGAAACGGCGTAGCACTGTCGGTAAGAGAGAAGACAATTACCAGACCTCTACTCTATGCACTGTGTATATCCTTCGATTTTACTCTGTTAACCCTCGAAATAAAATCGCTTTTTCTCTGTCGCGGCAGTGATCACGTCCACGTTCGGCAAACGACGTGGAGCGTACCGTTGCTGAACCATCCAATCGGGCAGCCTCAAGCCGGTTATCAAGCGACATATCGCAGCTGCGTCATCAAATCTCATCCTCCTGAGTGCTTCGACGCCTGCAAAATGAGGGAAAGGTTAAACGAGAGACATTAGCAACCTGCCAAATTCATCCGTTCTTTGATGAAGAAAAAGGGCATCACTGCGCGTTCATCTCTCCGTCAACTAGTCTCCCTTTGCGGATGAATAGCTTTAATTTTATACATTTATTGAAAGGTGTCATGATTATGATGTGGAGACGATCTAAATATTTTCCCGTCTCAAAAGGTTTAACTCTATGAATGAATTCCTTTAAGTTTAGTCGACCAATTGGTAGCAGTATTGTCTGAAACGTGGGAAATAAATACAGGGCCGTTTTGGTCGCTGCCTTGAGTCCTGCCAATATTAAATAAGGCCTCATTTGTGCAGATGAAGTTATTGAGAAGTCTGAACTTTCAGGTAAAAACTGGTGCCGTAAATCGTAGAGGGTACAATATATTTTCGTCTTATTGAACGCGTTTTACTTCTATATTTCTAGCAAAGCGTACTTTTAAAAACCAAACTCAGAATCTTGTACTTGTTATGGAAGTTTTTATGCATTGGGATGCTTTTAAAATTAGATTTAAGGTCAAGTAAAGCTGGTGTCTGACGTTACGATAGAAACGCACTGGGAAGGCAGTATATTGTCAGTGGGCCTGTGCGTCTATGGTAGTCAAGTGTATAAAACAAGGAACGATAAACACGAAATCCCCTTAAACGAGTTTAAGGCTAGGGCTTGTTAACCATCGCGGGTTCCGTCTGGTATAAATAGCTACCTAAGCAGCTTTTTTGTTATAGCCAATAGATTTGATCAACAAACGGAGAATGTCAGCTGACGAGTTCTGACCTGCATGATCTTATGCGGATTCCTGCACGCGTACGAAAGTATACGCGCGGATAATAACAAGTCTAATACTAGTACTACTACCTGGCGGGTATTCGTCACAACTATCAGCTGTATTTCAAACAGTATGATCTCATAATACAGATTCAGCTACGGCCCTACGGACGGCCCTGCGACGCTTGTCTCCACACATACTACCGCCTGTCCCCTCCGTTATTCTGCTCTCCTACTCGTCCTTGCTCAGTTGCAATGGTTCTCAATAAAAACTCAATTCGCGAAACTCTTTCATAGCAGAGAAGTCATATCATGAAATATATCTAGTGGTAACGGGCGCACCAGCAATTGCCAGTTTGCCCGACTGATAAAACCAGCAAGCAGCACAGACGCAGGCAAGCGGATCGAAGCAATGGCGAGGGTGGCCGTGGCAAAAGCGAAGCCACCGGCTCGTCGCGTTTCGACGGCAAGCGTCACAACGGAGCTCGATCGAGTGTAGGAAGTAGAGATGGGGTAGTTGCATTGCGACTTCATTGATGCGGAGTTGTCGACGTCGTCGTTGTCTTTGTCAGGGCACTGTTTTTACAGGCAATCACAGACAAAAACCTCCGCAGGCCATCACCAGCAATAAGCGGCTGGAAGCAGACTAGATTTGAGTAGGACCTGGGCAGGAGTGTGCGAGACTCCTCAAGCCCAACCGACGAGGGAGATGCATGCACCAGCTTCGCTATCAGAAACAGTATCAGTTGTGTACCTAAGCATACTTAGGCTCTAGCAGCGTGAGACCAACGAGGATCCAGTCTTCGCTGTCTGGGGTAACTGTGGCATGGCGTAATTGCATTATCACCTACTATCGAAAGACAGCGTACGATTTATCAAGCCAGTTGATGTTGGATCCGTCGTGCTGTACGTGCATGTAGCAGGCGGCTGTTAACAACAATCGAGTGGCGAAAAGTTTTACCGAGCTCGATAAGTAAGTCGAAATGATGGTAGTTATTGTTGGCCCCGAAGTTATCTGAAGGAACATATTCAGCACGAGGTAATACTTAAGCGACATACTTGATGCTAGTAAGCTTCATTCTCTAAGCTCCGCGGTGTCTTTCGGCAGAAATAAAAAAAATAATGACCACGTCCGATTTTGAAATTTCGTTCGTTCGTTGTTTATAAGTTAAATGAGTAAACCCTAAATCACGATAGGAGACTATCAGATGCGATAGGAAGGCAGAGATGAAACGACTCTAGTGATCAACTTCATTAGGTGATCTAACAGTAAGTTAGTCGAATAAGAATACGTGCGACTTGCTACACAATCATCTCGATAAAATTACTAGGTATTTGAAACAGTATTTGCTTAGCATAAAAAGACGAAACGGGTTTAGATGTCTAGTTGATACTTGCTGCCGTTTCCTTGGGGACAAATGGGTTTTAAAGCTACATCGTTCGAATGAACAGACAGAGTACGATCCAATCGTATGACTCTGAAGGGAAAGTCAACAGATATTTTGACGTCTCAAACTGTCATAAGCTCTTAGTTTTTTATATAAACTACTCAGTTTGTCCAATTCACAAAGAGTCTTAATCGCTTCAAAATTGACATTGTATGCCCGCAATGGAGCCTTTACGCTCCAAAGATAAGTGTGCCTGCTAGCAGCATTTTACATTTACCTCGCTTAAATCGTATAGCACCATATCTAAGCAACCAAATATGGAATTAATGTTTTGCCAATGGTAGCTGTTTGTATATTATGTGGTAATACACAATGTGCGCCCATTCTATCCAAACAAACTGCCTAGCAGACCCGCCAAAATACAAAAGTTGTTTACATAGACGAAATGTTGGTCCACCTAATTTCGTCTGATATATGTTCCTTAATTTGAGTTGATGTGCCACATTTGGTGCATTATTCAATTGCTGGCGATACATTATTCCAGCAGGTGTCGCGTACGTGAAATTAAAGCGAATGAATTCATTCTAAAACGTGTTCTAATTTAGACTTTGCATGTGACACACTTCGTGACAACTGGTAGGCATGTTCAAAAGTGTAGATATTTTAATTAGGTTTCACTGAGGTACATATAAAATACTAAAACCAGGCCCATATTCTCTCGAATATATTTATACATAATATATGACGTCATTCATACAGCACAAACACCAGAATGCCATGTGAGATCTAAAATAAGAAGCATTGTTTTGCGAATTCTTCAAGGCCTGTGCTGCAGCCTTAGCCATCCGAAACAGTAGGAGGCCACACTATCATCATATGGCATTTCCCGAAGCGAGCTTTATCAAAGCTCGGGAATCACGGCCAACTTGGGAGCGATGTCATATATCAGACATTCTTTACTTCTTCCATGTGTTCCATATTTCTTTCTATTATCGTATGAGTAAAAGAAAAAAGCGAGTGCCAGAGAAAGAGATAAAGCTTTTGTTTCATCGCTCCCTACTACTGCTTATATGCTGAGGAAGAAAAGACAACAGAAAGAAAGCCTTGAAACTTTACCTTTTTCTCGTTATATATATGTATGTTCAAACTCTTACTCCCTCTCATGTTGACTCAACCTAGGTACTGTTTGGTACGTGTTCATATTTATCGTCCATTTTTTCACTCGTCTCCTGCTCGCCACCTGCCCGTGCTGCTGCTGGCTGCAGTCGCTGCTTTTGGAGCTCGTCTCACCCTCCACTCCGATCTTGTCCTCGTATTTCCTTTGCCTCTGTCACTCTATCAGCTTTTGCTGCTTCTCACCCTGCGGTACAAGCAGCTTCAGTCAACCAGTCAGCCTTAAGGAAAAGTGGTCATTTCTTATCGGAAAGATAGGTGGAGTTGCTTTTAGCAGTTCCTTGCTTCATTCTCTTCCTCTTCCTAGGCCTTCTTTTTTGGCTGTGGAGCGGAGCAGAGCTGTGCAAGTCGCCAGGTCTAGAAAACCTAGAAGCACGGAAAGCTAGTACAGCTATTCCGTGGTCGTTCATCTTAGCCTGGCGAAGACCATTCGCGCCACGAACTATCTTCCAGGGCTCCCTCGTTCTCCCCTTTTGCCTGCTCCTTTTCGCTGGCGGTCTGCTTTCTGCCAGCCTCATGACAAAAGCACGATGACTTCAGTGTGCCACAAAAGCGATACGAATGAACAAAGAATCTTTCTGGGCCACTGCTTTTCTTCTAGCCATGACTTTCCACTCTGAAGGAGTGTTCCTTAGTCTCAATCGGCCAACTTTGTTCCGCCTCGTCCAGACAACCTTCTATTATATTTCTACGGCTTTACTGCTAGTAGCTGCTGGCTTAGTTTTACGAAGAAATGAAACAGCGGGCATGAAAGAAAATGTAACGATAAGTTACGGCCCGTTTGGTTGACCCTTGCTTCACGTACACTTATAACACGGTATTGCTTAACGGAATATGATAGGATGGTCTCCAGATGGCGGTGTGTGTGCGTGTTAAGCTTTGGTCCTTGACGGGGAAATTGACGATGAAGGTAATAAGAGCATAGGAGTGGCAAAAACGAGCTGATATTACCTAGTGGAGACAGATAATTATGCACCTACAATAATAGTAAATATCCGTAATAGGGGATGATATTTTTGCTGGTCACTAATTACATTATAGTAAAATTATTTATTTTTAAGGTGAGCAGCTTTTCGTTTAGCACGTGGACGTTTGTATGATAGATGCTACTTAGTTCCAAATGTGTATCCGGTCTCATGAGTGATCATTAAAAATGATCCGTGAATAAAGGTACATAATCATTATAGCGATTGCAGTAGAAAGCTTAGTGCTAATGTTTACATAGTAACAACCCAGATAACGGACAGAAAACGATTGGAAGCCTGAAGTCTATAATCACGTCATATGTATCTTATTTTAAAAAATGAAACGTCACGCCTTTTGATAAAATACAAGCGACTGGTGGTCCTCGAAAGGCAAATATGTCGAACTATGAGCTCGTGTTCAGCTTAGAATATTTTACAAATCGTCATGAGAGGGAGATGCGAGGTTCAGACACAAGACTGGACGTTGGCCTTCGTCATATCCCGCAATTCGTCAGTAATTAATTAAGTAAATTATTCATTTCATCTGACAAACTTATTCTAAACTAAGTTTAGAATAGCGTTATTTCTCCGAATCCTATTTTCTAAAATGCCGTTCCTTCTATATGTTCTTTACAGATAGCTGCGGTTACTTTGCGATGACATCAAAGGACCGCCAAGTGTCCTCTCTACTCTCGAGACATAATGAAGCTCCGTTGGCCACCCTTCAATGTGGTAAATATTTTACTCATAAAGGCGCATATACTCTCGAGTATGCATCACATAATAAAATTAAAAAATGTGAAATTAGAAAACATTGCTGTGATATGTTTGGCAACACAATAATGTAGTAAGTTGTTTTTCACAAAGAACACACATATTTCTGTTTGGGTAAATGTCTTCTGAAGAAAATTAGCTTATTAATGTGATGGGTATAAGTCTCCATACGTGAACGTCCATTAAAATAGCAGCCGACACCGAACTGTCAACAAAAATGCAGACGAAATACTTTTATGTTATGGCCTCTTCATTGCAATGTGGCACAATGCAAAATTACTTTTCCGAATCAGGTCGAATTTAAATACAAATAACGAGTAGTAACGAGTGACACGTTTAGGTAGAAGAAACTTTCTAGCTATAAAAGTGGTATCAGTAATAACAACAATGGCGTATGGTTAGAGACATCGAAAGTCGTTCCCGTAAACGGTTATTTAGCAAGCAATTCTTGAATAAAAATCTGATTTGTTCAATGTGACTGGATAATAATAGTCGATCATCTCTTTACATGTAACTATTTTCTAATGTCCCATATCATGATTCGTGACCCATTGGTCTCGACGTTGAGTGTCACGTGCACAAAAGGTCAGTCAGCATTTCCTGTACTTGGCAATGACTCTAAATAACACTTACCGTTCAGTAAACTATACAGTGTTATCCAGATTATCAAAAGAACACTATTTCACGCGACAACTGTTCGAACGACTTCATGTACAGGACAAGTCTATATTTTGAACGTGTTTTGCGCGACATTCTTTCTGGGACAAAACGCTAATAGAACGATGTGGTACCACCCCTCGTTCTCCCTTCATTTTGTGACACCTAAAATTGATCGTCCAATAATTCTATCATTAGATTCGTATCGAAACGCATTCTATCTTACAAATGCGAAAATGCCAGGCCAGCTATGCCGTGGGCCGTTTTCCTTTATTTAGGTTTCTTTTATTTTGGCTATAACTGGCTGGGCAAGCGGAAATTGCCACACGTTTACTTCATGCATGCATCCTCACTCTCAGCTAAAAATCCATTCACGGACCTATTACATATGTCCGTTGAAGCTATTTTCGTTATGCCTAACATTTCTTTTGCTACGAAAGAACATTATTGTTGATATAGCTCAGAATAACGTATAGTACATGGAGAAACAAAAGATCGACGAAACGAAAAATGCAAAATGACGAGCCCAGAATCATGAGATGTAATAATACTGTACCGTTGCGCTTATACTGTCTGTAGGTAGCGTATTTTTAGATCCAGCTATGCTCATCGGATGCTGCAGTTTCGAACCGAAGAACGGCTTAAAATTGTCGTTGTTGAGAAACGCTGCTGAACGTCTAAAGCACAGTGACAAGGGCTGTACAAAACATAGACATCTAACTAACATATTATGATCGGTTTATTCTGAATTTCCGCCGTTTTGAAAATATCCTTGTAACATGTAAAACTTTTCTTCTCACCGTTGTCCTCCAATGCAAACTCGGAACGCTGAGACTTTCGAAGGCGTCGTTATTTTCATAGGTACTTCACAGAATAGCGCAAGATGACTTTAGGCTTGCCTTTAGATGAGACAG
Organism: Varroa jacobsoni; assembly: GCF_002532875.2. Taxonomy (NCBI): domain Eukaryota; kingdom Metazoa; phylum Arthropoda; class Arachnida; order Mesostigmata; family Varroidae; genus Varroa; species Varroa jacobsoni. The sequence goes on along the minus strand of NW_019213823.1, from coordinate 86,535 downwards.
TATTGACCGTAGGGAATTATTAGATAATTTAAAAAAAATGTCCAAATGTGATTCGCTTCATATCTGTTGTTAATTTTATTATATGTTTTTGACAAAATTAATGCGATACACTTACACGAATCTATTGACAGAACATTTTTCAAGCCAGCTGTATAGATTCGCAGTTCAGCGTAATATCTTCGTTGACATCTAACGCGTTATTCATAAAGCTGACCAATGTGTTTCTTGTAGAGAACTCGTTCGTTGTCGTTCCCAAGAAAAGGTGTCTCTATAATAAGCTTTTCGCTTTATTGTCGGAATTTAGAAAACGTGCACAGCGCTACACAGCGGGCTTAATCATGCGTCTGTAAAAAGAAATATTTGTGATTCCTGATCTTCTCTTATCTAACCTTGTGTAAACTTCTCTACGCAACAGTCCGTAGACCGTATAATTTGATGTTTTTAAAATTATCTATAACCAAACGGGGTTTGAGCACTACTAACCGACAATAGTTTTTATGATGTAATACTATGTGGGTTTTTCACGACGCGGTTTTAATTATTTTCTGCTTTGTTCAACTTCTGCACTAAAACAATTCTATCCTAGAAACATTTTCCCCTCAGACGAAGGAAGTGACCTCATCTTAAACCATGTTCCACCATCACCCGTTTTTGCATGCCAACTGTACCGCCAGATTGAGAAGCTATGCGACTCTGCAGGGCCAACGAGCAGGATCAAGGGTCGCGTCAACCTCTGTACTGCCGATTATGATAAATTAAGATTGATGCCAATCCCAAATGTCAATCTACTTTTTATCACTAATTATAGATTGAACCACTTCACTTCACTTCACTCCGTACCAACACGGTATCGTCCGATCGATGACTCTGGGATGACCGCGAGCTAAGTAAAAGGATGCAGACCAATTTCCATACATTATTACACCGATAACATTGCGCCTTAAAGTACACTCTAGATCGCAGGGAAATATAATCGCTCCTCTGGTTCTTTTGCGAGCTATCAAAAACCATCATCACGCCTATTGCCATCGAGATCAAAAGGTATCGTAGGCCTTTTTTTAAACGGTTGTTCCCTTTCCAGATTGATCTGTTATAAAAAGCATACTCTGTGAGCTCATTGAACCAACGTTACGTTTATTAAAACCAGCTGCTACCATAGTGGTGTTTGCGTAAATATTGCGTATATTAACATATAACCATTAATGACAATTAAACAAAAAGTAATACTGTGTCGGTTCTTTGAAATTTTACGAATACTGAAAATTGCCTTACCCGAGATTCATTGAGGCCCTTGCGTAGATCTCGTGTCTCCTATTGTAGTTTTGTCTAATATGTTTGTCACACAGTTGTTTATGTAGAGAGCTTCGGCCAGCACAAATAACTGAGCCAGAAATTTACGAGAAATAGAGCACGACGTTAGAAACGACTAATGAGATTCCCTGTTACGACGAAAATGGTAATATATAATTAACAACAACCCTTTCACTAGTGTCAATTTTGGTTTGCGAGGCAGAAATGCGACAGCTTCCAGTAGTCCATGTTATAAATTCTAGAGTCATAGCGGGAGTCATATCAGCCGAAAACGCGGGTTACATACGTTGTATTATTGATTTTCAGCAGTCGACGGTACTTTCATAAATTATATCAACTGTCTTCTGCTATAATCTCTGTTCATTGCTATTATGTCTGATTTGTTACGACGTTCTGGCGGTCAAAGATCTTTCATATCCGAACATTGGCGGAAAATTTGATATATATGAAAGGCTCAAAGGGCGATGAATAAATCCGAAGCAAGTGCGTTTGCGTTATGTCGAGCCTCAGAAACAGAAATCCAGATAATACGTTCTCTGTCCTTTCGAATTTGCTCAGGTGGCGGCGACTTTATATTAAATTCCTTTATCAACTTGAGAAATATAGATCTTAGAGCGCATCACACGTCATGAATAGACAGACGAACATATTGTATACGTTGTGCCTACCCTATATGTAAATATGTGCACATTTCTTAGCGTGAGAGCTAAGCACATAAATCGTATTTTTAGTTTCTGCTACTACGCCTACTTGACAAGAACCAACTGAATAGAAAAACGGGTTAGGTCTACCCAATGTTATAACTGTACCAGGCAGATAAATTACATGTAAAAAATTGAGTACGTCTTCTCAACTCGAAGCGAATATAGACTCAAAGAAAGCCCTATCCATTGATGTGTTGAGCAAGACACTAAATGGGGCAATCTAGATTTAAATCGAATACTGGAAAATGTGGAAAAATTTTGACAGATCAATATAGAACCAGGACTAAACCGCAAATTGTCCCTTTGTACTTTTTAATGGCACAGTTCTGTTGCTCTAAAAATCTAAAAATAGGTTTCAGGCCATATTCCCTGAACTACAGTTATGGGTCTTGTATTCTTGATGAGTCCGTAATAGATAATCTTCGAGTTCATGTTTTGTGTACATGCGAGTCTCACGTGTGCTTATTTACTCTCAACAAATCATATGTGTAGCCTATGAACTAAATATTGAGAATTTTCTGCACGCATGAGTCCTTACTCTTCGTAAAGAGGTCCAAAGATCAAGAGCTATTTATACAGAAGAGAATTGAAATGTCACGTCTAAAGGACATCAATCGAGTCAACGTCTGTGGCAGATTTAGTGAAAGTCACGGATCTGTGGGCATTTTCTCTAAATAGCAATAATATGAAGCGGATAAAACATTCACCTCTAGCGCACATTTGTATCGTTTCTCAAATGCTCATTTTTGGCATATCACAACCATTACTTTCAAGCAAAACGGTAACCAACCATTTAATATTGCATGCACGCTATTTTTTGCAAAAGAGATTCCCATAACTTATTAGTTACTTGAAACCCGACTTAAGAATATCTGCTTTGTGGATACGTAGTCGAAGTTACATGGAACATCACTAAATATACAATATAGAGTGTGTTCTCGCCTCATACGCGAAACGTGCTTCTTCCGTCAGTTTACCGTCTGAGTTCGAATAAGCAAAATAATTTCATATTTAAAACAGAGGCTATCTTTTACTGCATACAAAAGCAGCTTGGTGTATTATGTCGTAACTTTCTTTTTACATATTTTCTAAATGTTAGTTCTTGTTTTTTTTGAAGAGAAGGATCGTCCCGGATATCGTTCTCAATACGTAATATTGCCGGACGCTTTTTGTAGCTTAAAAACGACGAATAGTTTGTTCTGTTTTGACATCAAATTTGTCTTTTTTCCTGTATTCCCGTATGCTAAAAATCGGATGCGGTGGTTCGTATTCAAACCACGTTGGCCACGAAAAGTAAAAGATTCATGATTGAAAACGCTTCACTTTGCTGCAGGCTTTCGAATATATACCTATATAAAAATAAATTTAAAGACTCTATGTATCACGCTTCTGTCGTAAATATCGATGTAGCTAGCACTAATACCATTCGGTGACTCTATAACCGGTTATAGCGTTTATCGAATTCAAGATAAAAAGTAGGCCAGATGCCAACAGTTCTCAATGTTGCCTTCCGCCACATCCTTTCACGTAGTTTTGCGTGTATATATATATGTTGAACAAGCTGTGCAATCCTAAGCAAGCTTTGATGCCCTCGAGGTAATTCTTTCGCATCGTTTTCTATTTTTATTTCCCCATTAATTGCATGGAAGATTGCTTTTGAAAGCGCTAAATTTCGGCTAGTTCCCCATAGATTGGAACCTTGTATACAAAAGGGCTGAGTGCTTCGAAATACGTAAGTTTACTAGGTGACATCACTGTCTAAAATTGACGATGACAGCCGTTAGATCGGCTGCGCTGTTCTGAGGTCTTTGACGAATTTCGAAACAGTCTAACGTCGCTCTGTGTTTAACGAAGACGAAATTTGATTAGGTGGTAGCAAAAAAACCTTATTCACCTCGGTCTAATCTCCCTACTGCAGCAAGCTAAACCGAGCTGAGCTGACGAATAATACAAACTTCTACCTTAGGTTTAAGCCGTCTCTATTCTGCATTGAAATCAACTTCTTCATACTAACAGCAAGTTCGGCACTTGAAGCTAAGCCTACATGGCCTTTATGGAATTCAAGGGGCTGGACAATAAGAAATGTATGACAGTTCTTCTATGATATTATGAGTTTTGTTTGAACTTGTCGACAAATGGCCGAAATGGTCGAAATATTACACTTCAAATTTATGATGAAATTAGCTATACGAGTTCAATAGAAACTTGTTTATAAAACAAGAGTATTCTTCAAGTTGCTGGTTATATACGCTTAAAATAGCATCGGATCACGTGTATCTCATGATTTCGTTTCCTAGTGGTGCTAACATTAACCTTGACGGCAAGTGTGTAAATGTACACTGATATGTATGAAGATATAAAGGCACACAGCCGATTGTGGGTTACGTGATGTTGGTGATGTGTCCTCACGTACCCTGTAGTTCCGCCTGTTCTGATGCCAGGTGACGCTGTTATTTTGTTCTCAGTAATTTCGAAACCGATGTCTCAATAGATTCGAGCACTCCAAAACAAATGAGTATTGAATAAACGATTATACTATTCACAGATAACACCGTCGTATCGGGTCTTACTCTGCATCGTTCCTGCTATCTCCAGATTCAGTCTCTACGAAATTGCCCCGTACGCTCGCATTTTCCACTGACTAGAAAATGTTACTCCCTTTCGAGGCAAAAAAAAAAAAAGATAATGTATTGACTGTCGAACGGATAAGGGCGTGAGCGAACAGAGTGTCTGTCTAGTTGTCACCTGTGTAATTGAAAGTACAAGCGGGCAACAGTAAATGCTTGTTGCGGCCTAATTGAAGAGGGAGTTCGAGTGAAGGATCGGCATGTTGATCGACACATTGCGGCGTCCCACATCACACATTACCTTAGAAGTCAGACATTAGAGGTTAACACAGACTGATGTTAATTCACTAGAGCTAGCTAACGAATTGCCCAATTCACCAACAATTTACTGTTATCGGCACGCCAGATAATCGAAAGCAGCAATCTACACTGTAAAATTGTCGTATGTCGATGTTGATGAACGACGAGATGCTGCTCGAATCGAGGCGATATAGGATCGTTGGTTGAGACGTTCAACTGTTACCGACCGACGCTGTACAATGTAGCCGTCGAAGCGTATGTCAGTATGATTTATGTGCTTCAGCTCGGCGGAAGGACCATTGAGTTAATTAATTATGAGTGGTGCATTGTGTATTTACGCTATTAGAAGAAAGCGGTCACGACGGCATCGATATCTCTTTATATAGTTTGATATTTGGCCTAGAAGCACAAGGACTGCCCGTGAAAAGCCCCAATTAAATTTTATTAAACAATATAGGCCTATAATGCGCACTAAGATGTATATTTTTAGCTATATATCTATTTATAAGAAGTTGCGGAAAGTTAGACATCTAGAATAGCCCTATACCGGGTAGTTTTACACTGGCAGATTGTACAGTCGTTGGAGCCGTAAGTTAGTCTTTCAACTCACTCCTACAAAGCTCTGACAGCGATTGTGCCTGAACGTTATCAATTCAAGATGTGTGCTTTCTGCAAGCGAACAATACTGACCTGTCTTTTCAATGCAGTCTGAAATTAGATCACAGAGTTCGTGCCACGGTGTTGAGTTAATTATTACTCCTAGGGCTATATATATATATATATATATATATGGGAAAAGTAGATTATATCCATTCTAATGCGGTGTTCATACTCTTAAAGATGGACTAAAACGATTGTACATATTCCTGAATAACATTATATAGGTAAATTCTCGTAGGTTCAAGTGTTATATGCCATGTGCTGATTATTTCGTGTACCTTTCTGAATTGGACGAGATTTCAGTAACTAAATTCAGAAGAGCAGCAATCCCTTACAAAACAACTTTTTTTTTTTACTAACTTATTAATGAACTAGTTAGTTCTAGTCTCCTTACCGTGCGACACTATACCCAATTGTTTTTTTGTGAAATTTTGCCTATGAATAACAACGAAAGCCGCGTAAAAGCTTTTTCGAATACAGAACATTTTAATACCGACATTCCTTAGGCTCAGCTGCCCATAAAGCTCAACTTTACAAGCACACAGTATGATGTATAACAAAATAATTATATCAATGAACAGATTCAGCTGCAAGAGAAAATGAAAATTACTTGAAAACATGACAATAGGTTTATTTATAATGCAAAATATGAGGCTTAGTATGAACGATTGTTAAGCGTTCATAAAACCTGAGTGATATCCAGCCGGGTCAAAACGCTGAATGTCACTACAGGTTGTGTTACATAATTGAAGTTTTACGGAATTTGAAAAGATAACGTGTTTTCTATGAACGGCCAATGTAAACTATAACTGTAATAAACTATACTACTGACCTATGAGTAGAAACAATCGCACTGCTTATTGAAGCATTTGTCCCATTTATTTATGCGGGTTTAGACCCGTCAATATTGAGGAACGATCGCCAAGATGGTATGCATCGATCGAGGATTGGATTTTTCGCAGAAACGACATTGGCTCCGAGAACGTCCAGGCACATACTAGTGCGGAAATGTCATTTTTAGTGAAGGACGTCGTTTGGTCCTACCTTGTTGCAGAGTCTAGGCTGCGTTTTGCAAAAAGATGAAAGGTATCTCCATTAGTAGTATTGTCAATAGAAAAATAGTGCTGTCACTTTAGCCTATGCTGGATAAGTCGTAAAGCTTTTTTTGTCCCCAAGTGATCACGGATCTTTCGTTTTATGTTATGCGTTTCATTTAATTATCCCTGCCTAGAGACGAGCATAGTACTATTCATCTAATTACCTGTTGTACATTATTATCTATAATACCCATACTTTTTGTTATTCGATGACGAGCTAGGAGTAATATATAGCATCCGGGCGCTTTGCTTTCGCAAATAGGAACACCGCACTGCCTAAATAGATAGGGCGCATCTTTATAGAGTGCAATAACACGACAAATTTCTACAGTAGATTACGCATTAATGACTTAATAAGGCCATACAATTTCTACACTTCCCGACAAGTACACCATTAGCCTATCGAAATTTACTGCAGACTTAACAGCAATAGGGCCTATTTCTATGGGAGATTTGTTTATCAGATATACTAATAACGGTACGTAAGGTCGTTTACTAGAATGTTACCGAAAATGAATGCGCTTGACATCCATTCACTTTTGGCAAAAAGTGTCTCTCGTTAACCTCGCATTGATCGTTCAAACAACTACCCGCTTCGCCCTTCTATGACGTGCTCGCTGATGATGAAACAGGTTTGTCTCAGCCCGAATTTATCTTGACACCGCCTTCGTTATACCTCATATCAAGTGTTGTTCCATATTTTTTTTTCTTTGACTAAGTTGTATTTATTATTCTTTTCGATTTTATTTTACGACGCTTGGAGCCAAACTTTGGCTATTTCGAATCGATAGTTCTTGCGTGTGCTATGTTCTACCGACTCTATACGCACAGTCTTCTTTACAAACGTCAATTAAATCTGAACTTTGAATAGAGAAGACTAATCGAATACTTTGTCAAGTGTCGCAACCGCTGTATAACGATCAGGCAAACCTAATTATTGTTTAACATGCAGCTGATAAAATAATGATGCCCCTAGAAATAATTTAGGCCATTGTAATTGGTTTGTACCTCGATGGTGCTGTTACATCCAGCTTTTTTACTATTCAACCCTCGAAAATAGGAATTTGTTGAAAACCGATATATAAATGCAGCGGTTCTCTTTCGTCCGTTTTCAAAACGTAGTAGTTTGAACGTCTAACTTAAGCAGATACCTACCATGTAAAAGTTACAAGTGAAATTTTCGTAGCAAATAATAAAAAGCGTTTGTTCTATAGAATAACTCAGCACTTATCAAGAGACACTGACATTTTTCTAAACCGTGCGGATAATTAAAGGAATGATAAATGATTATGCCTATCGCATGATGGCAAATACCCGATCCTCAAACAAACACTTTAGCCTTACGTCTCACATCTATTAAATGCTTATAATGAGTGCAAAATTGGGAAAAAAATATGCAACCAAACATCGTCCAATTAAAAGTTAATTCTTTCTAAATCGCTTCAACTAGAGGCTAAAGTCTTCGTAACGCGATTTATTCCTGCAGATTTATCGATAATAGTTTTGCTTGTTCCGTCCGCAGACCATATTGTTCCGTCGTAGGTTTGCACGTAAATACGCGCGTGAAGGCACGTAATCCGCTAAACCTCGTGTGATTGTTTAATACTAAAGTGCTTAACATTAAAGTGAAAAGAATGCGAAAATTACCTTTCGAGTAAATTGGATGCTCTCTTCTAACTCATAGAGAAGTACAAATAGCCTATATATATATATATATATATATATATGAGACTTAATTGTGATGACAAACTGTGCAGAGTCTAAACCCATATACGGCTCAGACTCGACTACTAGTCTGTTTTTACTGCTATGTGCACGCTGCTATGCTTGGCCTCCTCTAATTATCGACTTCTCATTAATACCAATATATCTCAAGACTCAGAAATAGCAGATCATAGGCGGGACGACGACTAAGTTGTGTGGTCTACCGCCGCTACTGCCGGTACTGCTTCTGGTATGTGATTTACTCTGTCGGCGTCAGCAGATATACTCAGCCTGGCGTAGAGCAAATCCCAGGGCTTGCTATTATATCCTGCTAAGGTGGCAACAAAGTGTAAGAGACTTTAGGAACCCAACTGTGGGCAACCCGGTCCCATTTGGCGGAACCGAGACCGACAACTGGGCTCTGAGAGCGACTTCACCACCACTACTATTGAGATGAGCCCACATTTTCTTTTAGAGTGGCAGGACGGCTATGGTTCTTCGTCGCCAGCATACATACATTTCAGCTGAAGCAAAGAATCGGGAACAATACAAGGGTAGAGCAAAGAAGAGCAGGTGTTGCCACACTTCGAAACGGTAGGATGACGTCCTCTTTGTCCTCGTCGACCGCCTCGAAAACCGACTGAAGCGAAAAAAGCTTTCGCTTCTGAAATTCTGTTGCTTTCGCTGCATTGTTAAAGTTCGTGCCTCCTCTTTCGTAATAATTAAAACGGAGACATTATCATCTATCGTATAGTACCGCTACTAGTACGACGATGATAACGATCCACATTCGTAACAAAGCTATTTCCATTTTGAAGCTTCGCGCGCACCTTACAGCACTCTCCGTTCCCAGGTTAACAAACGAGGTACCGCGAAACTTCCGCTAGCAAACGAAACAATCAGTGATCCATAAATGGAATGGTAGTGACTGAATTAAATAATACCGATACTCCCCATTGCTGTTGTTCATTGCTTCTGGTGGGCATAATTCTTCGCTGTATTTCGGGTTAATTTCTAACGACACCATCCTCATGGCAACCACTGCTGTATGACGCCATGTTGCCTACAACAGCTCGTTAATCTTTGGCACAACTGGTTCCATCAGTGTGGTTTGATCCGAACCACATCCAGATAAGAGTTATACTTCGTTGGTCATTTAGTTTCTCGATATAATAAAACGCATGGCAAAAAAGGCTCTATACAGAAATATAGAATTCAAAGTATAGCAGATCCAACTTCGAATAAGGAGAACTATTTCGATGTCCTATTTTGCCTAATCCTTCGACTGTCAGATCCAGTATCGCCATTAGGCATTCCACCTTATTACGCGAAAGTCTGTCTATACCAGGGTTTGAACGTAGACCTAGACGTAAAATTAGCAGGCAAAAACGTTACCTACTCTATTACTATCGCGACTGCTGTACCTAATATCATCGGCCGACCTGTTTATACATGCGCTTGACGATTTCTACCTATCACCGAATGGAATACGAAAGTTGATCGTCGCTGAGTTTAAAGAGGAAATATTTAATTATTGTATACATCGCTAATTAAATATGCCCGTCCATTAGTTATTTGAATATCTTCATTTCTACAACAACATCCCCTTTTTTTGTTGGGCCTGTTCCTGTTAGGTCTGTGAGTTATTGAATGAAGGCTAAAAGATATGATTGAAACTTTAGTTAGGCCAAAAAGTAAATCTTGCACCGAACATTGAACGTTGCGTACAAGTTCACAGTATTAAAGTTACTTGCCCACATAAACGGCGTCATTCATTTTCCGAGAGCGATTTCTTCTATATAAAATTATGTATGTACGTGCACTACCAGTTCTAGATAGTTTGCAATCCTCTTCTACGTTCGAAAATATCTTTGTCAAATGTATACGATAATAGTTGAGAATTATAAATGTTTAAAAACGTACATTTTTTTAAGGCATAAGATTATACTATCCACTGTTGATGACGATAACTGCCGGTTAGAATTGAACAACGTTATGTAAACGAAAAATATTTATTGTTTTTATTTACTACCTTTCGTCCGCTATTTGTTGTCTGTTCTTGGATCCATGTTATAGATTATCGGCGACCCCTCTTCTTCACTCTGTCAGCCACTGTTTTATTTGGATTTTATCCCAATGGGAGCATTTGTATAATAAACGAATAACCAAATAGAAAAAAACTGAGAAAAATAGACTGCAAAATGCGATCGAGGATTTTTCGAAGATAAAAAAAGACTGATAAAAGTTAGAATATAAACGATTAAAAAATATACATGGTAAACGTTTCCTTTTAGTAGGCTCCATGTAGGTTCTTCAATCAGTTTTCGCTATCGTTTAATAAGCTCGGTTCTATATAATATATAATAAGTTTATACTTAAAATAATATTGCTTCAAGGTTCGACAACAAAGATGTATAACTTGAACAACACCATAGAAACAAGCTTATCAAATGAACAATCTAAGACACTTTGCGTAAACGTTGGAAACAGAAATAATGGCCAAGGATAGAGAAAAAGATTTACCACCGGGTTTTTTTTACGATGGATAGAACCCAAGATTGCGGCTTGGTCTGAAGGTCGGGAAGTTAAGGACGTACTCTTTAAGTGTGGCCACATTATCAAAGAACTTGTATCTAGATAGACAATAGCTAGATTTCCTAAGCGAATGTACACAAATTAGGCCTAAGCGTGTGAAATAGGGTTGTTGTTACGTCGTGATAGCTCTTTTATACTGCACAAGTTATAGCCGATGTCACTTTTTAAATCGAAAAGTAGCAACTTAAATCGTTTGAAAGGTGACTCCTAATTCTAATACTACCAAACAGAAGGTCGCATGAAGCAGCTCGCTTGGTGAAGCGCTTAGATTCTATCGCTATGATATCGTACCTGAAAGATGACTAAGTTGGAAAACGTCGAAATAAGACTATTATTTAATTTCGAATCATCATAGCAAATGTAATAATTGTCTCAGTTTGCTATTGAACTGATTTTCTTAGGAGGTATCTGGGGTAATTAAGAGGTATCCGGCGCAATTTTCCGTAAGCGACCCAACGTTTCTCCTACGCACCGATATCACTATCGATGTCGCTGATTGCCAAAAAATAAGGGTATCGACTTTGTTTAAATAAAAGTCTGTTTAAAAATAAATAAAGTGTGTTCTGGGGGCTGACGGCCAGAGGACATAATTGGTAATCAAGAGTGTTAGCGACACAAGGATTACTTTTACAAACACGAACAGATCAGGACAGAAGTAAATACGTTTTGCAACATTGTACTTCCGCACAATTCATAGAACGTTCAGAAGAAAAGAAAAAAAGACATCATGTCTAGACTGTCACGTCGCTTTTCTGGTCATCACTAGGTAACAGGGCCCATCATTTCTAAACGTAAATTAGTCTTTCTTTTAATTGGTCCGAACTCTGTTTGCAGATTTCAACACACGTTCTTGGACTTCTCATAGGGTGTCTTTTGCCAGTTGCTGATGCTATTGGAGTCGGTAAGTGCTGATAGTTCCTAAATATGTTTTATTTATATGTCTGATGCTGGAAATACATTATGACTACCATGGTTAAGAAAGCTTTGTGTTTATAAGATGTCGTTGACCCGTTCATATATTTTAGTGGTCGCTAAACTAAGGGCACATTTTACCGATTCGATTCTACTAAGGACTGAAAGTGAAGGGAAAGCGACACGCATTGCCAAGGAACATATTGAAATAAAAATTAGACCGTTTTGAGCAGATGTATGCGCATCTCAGTTCCGTCAATACATTTGCTGCGAAACTGCTGACGTAGGAAACCCCAAGGATATACTCGAGGACCCTGTAAGCCTCCTTCCACGCTGGTTTAGGTAATTCGATTTCTTGATATTGGGCCTATTTTAACGTAAACTATAACTAGAGTACGCGCCAACAGTTATGCCGTTAACATTGCTCTTCTTCATCTGACCCCTTACCTTTTTTTTGCTTGTTTTTTTTTGGATTCGCATTGCCAAACGTAAAAACGTTACAATTCTATTGGGGTCGAAGTCCGTGACCCCGTTGCAGTAATTTCCTGACCCGGTCAGTCGATTACCAACCCCCGCACGTATGATTTCAACGATTCCATTATTTAGTTAGCCGGTTGCAATATTTAATAAACCATTGCACAGTATCACCTTCTTTTAAGAACGTAATTTTTTTATATGCTACATCGGAGAAAAGTGAAAAATATCCTTTTAAATTCATAGGGAGGTGTGCCTATTTTACGGAGCCCGACAAAGGCAAATATTTTCAACATAGACTCTTTATAGGTTCTCAATTATTTTCGAGAATATTACAAAGAAAAAACACGACATATTTGCCCAAATTACACTCTGTGCAAAAAGGAAACTCGCCCCGCTAAAATATATTTATATAATAGGCTCCATCGAATACTTATTCCTACGATAAAAGTCTAGTAACCATTAAAGATCAGCTCAGTCTAGCCACTCTGCTGGAACAATTTGGGCACATGAAATAAATAAACGCGTATAGAAAAACAAGCAAAGCTTACATAAAAAAAAAGTGTAAGAAAACAAATTTGTAAATGCTGATTCGGCAAATAAAGATAGAATTCGAGCTTCTGTCAAAGCAAACATAAGGAAGAAAATCGTAAACCCAATAATAATAATAACAATAAAAAAATGAACGTTGGTTGAACAAACATGACAATGATTATGGTAAGTTTATTCGCATCTCACGAAATCCTTGTGCAACAAAAATGAGGTCATCGTATGACTTATAGCAGTTAGGCAATAAATATGCCTAGCAGCCCTCGAAGGCCTACTTAATATTTATTGTCTTTGTCCTAATAGATTTCGCTTATAGCGTAGCTCTTGAAAAATAACCACTTTGAACAATAGTAATGAGCATGGAGCTTCGTCGGTAGTCTTAACCGTCAAGTCGTATAGTCTTCTGAAGAGAAGTGAAACTATTCAGTAACATTGCTTGAGGGTACTAGTTGCCAATTTCTCTAACATGAAGTTCGATCCTTGCCAGTCGTCAACTCGCATTACGATCAGGTCCTAACGATCGGATCGTGAGGTTGATCCGTAATTATGGTCATCTTTGAAGATTTAAAAAGAATCGTACAAGCTGATAAAACACAAACACTGAGAAATGTTAATATTAGACGATTGACGACATAGTCAAACAAAAATTTTCTTCAATTTAAACAAATAGTCTTACGACGTTTAACGAACGATGCAGGGAACTTAAAAGTGAAGGTGAATATACCACACTAAAACAATTCTGATTAAAGTAACAATTTATTTAGTAAGATTATATAGTTACGACTGTAGGTAAAAGCTCACCTAAACTTTGAACTGAATGTTGTCATTTGCTTAACTTGAATCGTATCACCTTCTGCAATAGTTTCTTCGAGTCCGATTCGCTTGACAGAAGCATCCGTTGATACGGCGAAGCAGGAATATATGTAATAAAAGTTAAGAATTTATCACAGAAAAGTTTTTTTTGCCCATATAAATTTGTGCCATGCAGCGTATTAAATAGTTTTATTTTGTTAAAGATTAAATTATGCGGCATCTACTCTCACCTTCAATTTATCTTCCCCTATAGCATGCTCGAAAATTGCACAACATTATTGGAAACCCAGAAAACTTAAGAACAGTCATCTATAAATATCTGTTCGGGGTAAAAGTTTGCAGGGTTCTAAAGTGTTTTGCAGAGTACGGAATATAACATAGAAAGAATTAACGATTGCTGCAATTGCTTAATTAATGGTTGCAGATCCAAAACGTCGTGAATTCTCTAATGGACCCGCACGACTTTTCGAACATTCGGAAATTCTGATGTCTCTATGTAAGGAACTTTCTGTAGCAAAAGTTTGAATAGAAGTACAATTTTTCGTGGTGTAACGTTCATGTTTTTGGTGGCGAGTAATTTGGGACTATAATTTATATATATAAAAAAAACCTTTCTTTTAAGCTAAACTCAATTGATAGGATGAAATAGAACGAAGCGCATCTGAAATTAGGAGAAACAAGTGAACATTATTCGAACCGCAAAAAGGTTCTTTATGCGACAACTGAAGGACGAGCCTCGTAAAAGCGTGCTTTGATCAGTCGGATCGATCGACGAAATACTCCAAAACATGGAGTTGATCAGACGCGAGTAGCCCATTTGAACACATACGTGCCTTCGGTAAGCTCAATACAACGCATAAAAAGGCTTCATAATTAAAAAAAAGAGTACGGTACAGATTCGTACGAAACCAATGGATTTATTTCAAGGCATTATTGATATGATAACCCTCGGTGCAAGGTGCGAACATGACCACAAGTGTTGCTCGCCATAATATACAAACTAAACGTATCGATGGATCTGAGTCAATGTTTAGCTCATACGTATTTGCGCTCTGCACCCGAAAGGCAAGAAAACGCCGTTAACGCAGTGAATTATACGAAATGGCTGAGCAAAATTTAGATGTCGTAGAGGGTACTTCGTACCCTCTACGACATCTAAATTTTCCATCCAAATATAACCATACTGTCTTTCCATATTACTAGACCTTGTGTCGTCGCATATGTCTATGAAGATCGAACGAGCATAGCATATCGAAGGCGAATTTCGCTCGCTATTCCTTGGTGTTTTTTTGTCAATCACCACTAAACAAATCAACTCTCTCAATCGAACTATCTAACTAACTAATGACACAGTAGAAAGTACGTGTTGTCTCAATTGACCTGTATTAGGTTCTATTGTTTGCTAGTATCGACGCATATCCGTCGTCTGTTGGCCTTTACTTAAGCCTATAGTCTTGTGTTGGCATATTACCACAACCTAGCTTTCCCGAAACTCGTGACGTCCCGGTGAGCAAAAGTGAGCTTGCTGAATGGCAACCCGGCTGCCTAGCTGGCCGTATTCCCTAAGGTGGTTTGACGGCTCGATCCTTTGCACACATTGGCCTCTTCAATCTAAAACCTTTTTCCTAAATCTTGCCGTTCGGTCTGCGCGGTAATCTTCTTATCCAGGTTGAACCGTGTAAGTGTTATAGGCTGCCAACATCAGCAACATGTAAATACTCACCGGTGGTGTTGACTTGTCTCGAAATAGTATTCTCTAGTACGCCATGTTGCGTCTCCCGCAAAAAGGGATGGAAGGTCCATTCTGTACATGAAGCTAGACAAAACAGCAAACCATAACTGTTCAGTGCATTTGCTGACTGAAGGGATATACGTTACGATCGGATCTTGAGAGACGGCTCAAGGCAAGGCAGTATTAGCAGGAGGCTGAAAAATACTCGAAGAACCAGTTGCGCGTTTATACATCGTTCCAGTTTCATATGGTATGACAGATATCAATATCACCCCACCTTTCTCTGCGCAGAAGCGAAATACATAGGAGTCGTAATTTCTAAACTTACGTGTTATGTTAAAATCCTTAAACGTGTTATCTTTTAGTAACTGCTGTGCATGCGTTTATTCTTATTGGTAACATGATGTTGCTATTACGCGAAATTATCTCACTCCATCAACAGCAAAGGGCTTTTCTAATTCCATATATATGAGTGGTATCCTCATAGGAACAGCAGAAATGTAGACAAATGTGGGTAGCCTCTTGGTAGACAGGTGCTGGTAATGCAGAAAGGCGAGCATCGACATAATCATCAACAACAGCAGCATTATCACCACTACGGCCAGTCAATCCTTGTCGAACTTGTCTATTCAGGAATCTATGCGAGTGGTCGATATATATTATTTCCTTGATCCTAGTCTGGCAGGGCGTGGACCTGGGGGCTGTCAGGAAGGGGAGATGGTGCAGCGGGTAGGCTGCACCCCTACCGCAGCAGCCGTAGCTGCTTTAGTGGCCTAAGGGCTCCTGGGCAGGCCTTCAGGGTGGGTTAGGGATCAGAGCCGCCCGTTCCACTCCAACGGGCTCAAATCCTCTCTCGTTTAGATGGGCTGGGGACGGATTCGTCTTCTTAGACTTCTTTTAAGGACCCCAAACGATCAACTGGATGCCTACCGCCCTTCGCTTAACGTCGCATAGAACTGTGGCGGGTTTTTTCCGTGTTATCTTGCACCAGCAGCCCAATTGACGTTTTGGCTAGCGTTTGGAATGTTCAAATGTCTGGAATAATCATTGAGTAATTGACTTGCACATGAGCTACAGGGAGGAAAAACAATTTATTTTGATATATCTATATCTCTATATCAATGCACGTGCCCGCTTTGTGACTATGCATGCCTGTAAACAGACGGAATCCAACGATTCGATTAGTTATATGGATCATAGTAACCGACGACACTTGTAAAAAAAAAAAAAGGTGTATCTCATGAATTATCCCGGACTAGGTTAATTAAAATAGATGTGATCTATAACTAATAATATTTACCTATAATGTGAATTTTATGTTTGCTGCCAATGCTGTTTTACGAGCATCGCCGAAGAGGTTTTCATTTCCAATGTTTTTTCTGCAGTCAGACAAAGTGGTGTCCGAAGGCAAAATAACAATTTTCGTAGAAATGCACTAAAGTGAAACTTTCTCACTCTTCCTATAACACGTTATTTACCTGTTATAGTTAATAACCCCAGGAAATTATCCGTTCCGCAGCCTCTGCTGCCGTTGCATTCATTGCAACGTAGAGTTAGAATCCGAGCGTCGTTTAAAATTTATGACAGATGCTATATTCGGAAAGGAATAATTCTCGTTCGGTTGACGTCTCTAATTGGCAGGTGATATCTAAGCAGAAGAAAACATATGCCATTTTCATCATACTTGATAAAAATGGCCTGAACACCTCGTGTCATAATGATACTAATAAGAATAATAAAATGCTTTGCAACGCAAAAAGCGCGGAGACCTTTTTGACGTGAATTATATAAATTATACAAGTAGTATATTTCACTACTTTTCCATATTCGTATTCTGTGACCTTGAAACGTTAAATGCCAGCAGTCAAGGATTTCTGCGGCTGTGATTTTAAGACCTGCCTACCGTTGTGGCCTGCATCTTTCTTACCAACCTGAAAAATTAATCTACATTGTCAAAGGAGTCGTAGAAGGGTGATGCTCTGTCTATTTTTGCCTGCACATGAACATGTTCCATCCGGTTTCTTTCGAATCGAAGAACTTAATATGTGGACTACTTTTTAGTATATGGACTATTATAGTGGGTCAGCTGTGGACCGTTCATTGTTTAAGTATGCTATAGTAATAAAATCACAATGTAGCGAAACACAGAAGCCTCCACAAGCCTGAATCCTGCAGTTTTATGTTTATATCACTGGAACACCCCTTCTGAACCCGCTGGTTAGAAGTTCATGCTTGTCCTTCCGAAATCCATGCTACTACGTTTCAGAGACAAGTTCATCATGACACATCCTAAACGACTAGGGAGATTGACGCGTTGCGCTAGACAGGAATTATATATCGCTAGTAATTTGCACAAAATAGAATTAGTAAACGTGCAGCATCTCCAGAACATTTAGAACCCAAATCGACACTGATCTCATAGTTTAGTTCATTCCTATTCTAGTGAGTTTTGGTTTACCTACCTACCTACCTACCGCAGCCCAAACCGTCGTAAACAAAGCGGGTCAATATGGACTTTATGAATGATGAATACCAGTCCTTAATTTATTAACTCACTTTTTTTTAGTTGAGAATAAATACTATCCGTTAATGTAATACATACAAAGAGAACTTTATGTACAGATTTTGTGATTTGAATATCCAGTAAACGCTAATATTATTAAGTAGAAGTTAGCCGTTATGTTGTCAATACAAACTTAAACCGTGGTTAATAGGTACATGTTTACAGCATCGTGTGTGCTTGACTGACTACTCTATAGTACAATAAATTATAATGCTATTATAGTTGAAACAAAGCTAACGCAGGTAGCATTATTTTTCATCTTACTATCCCTTTGATCTTTGTTACTTCAGTTTTCGTTGCATATTCTATTCATGCAAATCGCATTTTAATGCCAAAGTGTTATCCAGAAGCTCGACCCCCTCCTTTCTTCTGATGGCGGAAACTGGTGGTTAAAAGTGTAATATGACAAGGCAGCAAGCTTTTCAGAGCTGATCAGGGAAGATTTCAGGTCCGTAAGAGGGGTGAAGCACTTTAAGGGTTTATGGGTTGGGGTCTCCAGGACGCGACCGTCGCCGGCCGGCGAGATTCTATTACTAATGGAGAACATAGAGTCCTAACATGACAGGCTTGTTTCCATCTTTGATTGAGCTAATTTTACCTTTGTCAGCTTCTGTGCTGGCAAAGACCACCCGTCCGCTCCTAATCGAGGCAGACATCAAGTCTATAAAACTATGTAGTTGTACCGACAAAATTATCGGTTCTTCACACATTGATTTAACCGATTGACCATAGAGTTATTGTGTCGAATAGGATTTATTGGCGCCTGCAGACGCCATCAGTAAGACCTTTTGCTGGTATAATTTATTAAACCTGTTAAGCATTAGAGTTTCAATAAGAAAATAAATGTAGAATTAAAGTATATATAATGGGGTAAAAGCCTTTGGGTAGCTTGAGAGTCTTTATTTTACATCTGTATTATATATATATATATATATATATACCTAAGGTAGGGGCATGTGGTAGTTATATTCAAGAGCAGTCGCAAACACGCTCATTTCGTGCTTTCCGAAGCAGTGCTTAACAACAGTACCAGGTGTAGAGGCTCGAGATATTCATATCGTGATATAATCAGCTCGCATGGACTTACTTGCGTCACATTGTCTTCCTTTTTTTCTTTTACCTTGAAAAGAACTACCGATCTGTTTGCAAATAGTACACCTAAGCTGTAGTTTGGCAAACCACGGCAGCCCGCTGATGCAGAGTAAAGGCTTCCGTTTCACGTAATGAAGGATAAATGGGGACTCGAAACTTCACATATTATAGGGCGGCTTCTATGGCCATTATTCCTGTACCTGATGTATCGCTAATCGGTTCATCCATTTTTCCCCTATAACCCATGCTTGGTCATTATTGTCAACATAATTCGTTGCAGAGTGCGAGTGCGTGACTTTCGACTCAACTTTCGGCAAAGAGCATGGCGTGTTCACGTCACCCGACTGGCCGACTCCATACGACGAGAACATCGAGTGCGTACTCTACCGTTTTGTCGGAAGCGAACAACAGATTGTGCGCGTATACTTTGAGGAGTTTGACCTACAGAAAACGAACATGGACTGCATCTTTGGAGATTACGTCAAGCTCTTTCTGCATCTCGGCGATGAGGCGGCCGTTAACGAGGTCACACCATTCAACTCGGTTCTCTGTGGGAAACTCAGTAAGTAGCGACTTTAGCTCATCTGCATCCCCCCGATCTCTGTTCTTTCATGCTTTCCCTCACGCTCTCTATGCTATCACAGCCGACAGCACAGCTCATATCTCGCACTCAGTCGACATGTCGTGATAACATCTTGTGAAGCCAGGTACGCGAACGTTCACCGTCGGTGCCAGCCGTACGGACGGCTGACTACCTGCCGTACGTTATAGCCTTTCGAATCGAGGAGATAGGGGCCGGAAAGCTAGGGGCAAGAGGAGGAGAGGATGCTTTTATAGGATAGCAGAAGCGAGGATAGAGCAGAAAAATGTGTGCCTGCTTGGCTACCGTCGCAGGCAATGGCTGGAATTTAGCGGAAAGACCCTGATGCGTTTGAACGTTCTTAGACCCTATGAGCTATAGGAAAGTTTAGTTTCTAACGGACGAAACCGTAAGGATTAGTTAGGATGTGTCATAAGCAGTAAGCGGGCCATTCGCTAGTAACCATATGGGTATTGTCGTGCAGGTGATGAAAGCGAATAGACAACGGTGAGAGAGCAAGCACAGAACCTATGTGAGAACCTGGTTATTTCCATCCAATTTCCGCTTCCGGCTTCTCATGTCTAAAACCGTCATACCATATCCGACACGAGCTAGCTTAACAGATGATAATGCGACCCATATATGTAGCTGCGGCTGCCGTATGGGTGTACCGAAAGCAGTTTATCGCAGCGCCTTGTTATTGCTACTAATGGTGCTAGTTAGATTTACTTAATTAGAAGCAATGGACCCTGTGAAGTTTTATGAAAGAAACCTGCCCAAATCACTTGATATGATTAGTTAACGAGAAAAATGATCGTGACCTAAACGACAAGATAAAGATCAAATGTCCTGTGTTAAGATCTAAAAATGCCTAAACATTACCCTAGCATGATTTTTTACGGACTTATATAAAGTAGACAGACATCTCCGGAGATCGTCGTTACTGGTCAATGCCAGACGCAGCTTAGAATATAAACTGACCACATGAATCCTTGTACCCTTTCTTAATTTACCTGTATAGAAGAGTTACAAGGGAGTCAAATTAGGAAACAACGGACGCACCTACGTATGCGCCTAAATCCCAGCTCGTTAGCTTCTGTCTTCTAACTAAATAAACTTCAATAAACTAATCAATACACCACCTTACATAGCAAACATTTATCAATAAATGTTTAGGTCATTAACATGAGTTGGTTAGTTCAAGCCATTAAAAAACAATGGTGAAATCTGCTCTCATTTTCGCTTGCATGTACATATATGTATAACGGAATAATCATCTTGTCGGTTCGACGAACTTGCGACCGAATTCAAAATTTCGTTCGGTTGTATGTCTCGGGAGTTGGAACGTACAGCGAAGACAGAAGTACAAGAAATGCTAAATAAGTCGTTTTCCAACTTTGTCATCCCCTGGTCCTCCTAGTACATGATGGTAGTACACCTCCCTACCGAGAACGGAGCAGTGAGCCCGCTATATTAGTTATGCATTTTGGAACACGTAGATTTGATGCTCAATGCCCCTTTAGCCTGCTTTGAACGTCTGCGATCTCCCTCCACCTTTCCTGACCCTCTCCCGTTCGATTGTTTCCGACGCATCTTTACAACGTTAATCGCCTTTTTCTCATTCATGCTTGGCTTTCAACGTTTCCAAGTCCTATCGAGTTGCGACGGACCCATTGATGAAACGCATTTGTACATAAACTTGCCTTCGCCATGGCCTTGCCCTTGCTTTGCCTGCCCTCTCCGTCCGTCCGGTTCAGTAAAAAGCTCGCCGGCAGTCACGACAGACTTCGGTTGAGCTGGGCAGTCTGGGCAAGTCATTAAGTGCTCACAGTAGGCGACGTTTTTCTCGTCGCCGGTTCGTTCATAGTTTGGGTAATCATCGAATCGACAGGCAGGTAACTTCATTACTATTCGATTTCGGTGGGTAGCAAAAGAGCGATCGGGCGGGCCGATGGACGATAGCTAGTTACAAAAGTTAGATGAGTAAAAGGATGCGATTTGTTCTAAACGAAGATTGTAGCGCTTCTTTGCATCACTGCTGTTTACTGAGTGGAAACGTGCATCTTGTTACCTTTTGCAATTAAATGTCAGTGGCAGCAATAGGCATTGTCGTATGATCTGCCCTTCCTTTCAGATTCATCATGATATTAAGGGCGAAAATGCATATTTCTCAATGCCGCATCGCGGGGATTTGACAGATCATTTTTGAAAAAGGCAATGTGTTTCATGCATAAGTGAATTATAACATTAGAAGTCTTCTTTATCTAGAAAGAAACAAAAACCTCCGTCATAAAAACGAATTTCCTTTGATATTGCTACCCATTTGTAGGGCAGATATGGACATATTGCATGAGTAGAGCTCGACAAGAGAGCTTATTTTTTCATGAGAGATCGCCGTTCTGGCGACAGAAATGTCTTTGAAACCTAGTTATTAGCGGCTAGGATTAGTTTTAGATACGGATGCCTAAAAAAAGCTCACGTTTGTAGGCTAAATCCATACGAGGGTCCGCATACGAGCTTCATGCTATGAGCTATGCTTGGAATCAACGAACCTACCGTTTGCCATAAGCACCTCATCCTTCAAATATTAGGCTTTCGTCCATTTTCTCAAATCAGTATTTACTAATACTCCTCTTTCTGTCAAATACATTTTTGGCTGCTAGTATTTCGTCGCTAGAAGGAGTAACTTTTGAGACTGATTAGCTATCCAATATATCCGATCGACGTCCGATCTCCTTGGCCCACAATAGCTTATAGTTAGTATAGTACCAGCTATAAATATTACGCCCGGCACCGGGCGTTAGCAGTAGCGACAAGGCAAGTTCTGCTTCCGCCGAAAGGGGCCTATATTAAAGCACTATAAATAATAATAAAAACACCGAAAAATTTCTGCCTTTATCGTTGCAGGTGACATCGAGCAAACGCATTATTCATCGGGCCGCGCGCTCATATTCGAATTTCATTCGGACTTTCGACGCAGCAACAGCACCGGCTTCCGAGGCACCTTTCAATTTCTTAATAAGGATCAGTTCATGGTATGACTAGAAGTCACCGTATATATTATTATATATTATATTCGTAAAGGAAATTTGAAAACAGCTTTAAGACATAATTAGGTAAGTTTAACAAAGGTAATGCGGACTTTATTCAGGCTCTTGTGATGTAAGAACGCTTATACACATACATATGTGTATATATAAATATTTTTATAATTTGGCTTTGCTTTGTCTAAGTCTAACGCTCTAATCAATGTATTGCTACACTCGTGCTAGGAAAACGGACACTTTACTACCCGCTTCTCGGGTTCTTGTATTTTTGTAGGCATAAACGCGGAAAAGAAAAGGGTGCCAATGAAATTAATATTTACTTTGGTATTTGATTAAAGTACTCGAACCGCATAAATCCTTTGCCGCAGTACAACGTTCGGGGGGGCATATCACTGAATACGCCAAGTACAAAAGTACTACTTTGTTTGCGGTGTAAAACGGCATTATCGTTTAAATATATTTGATCCGTTTATTATCAACAACACGTGTGCATTCGTTGACCATCTTCTATGCACAAGGCTATGGCCACGCAACCGCAAACGGTAGTGAATTATCAACTGGAAAACAAATAGGTAGTCGTTGTTCTGCCTCATGACGCTGTACGTGATTGCGCGGACTTGCTAATTCAATATACAGCACTAGCCTATACTGGCTTTACCTGCAAAGTCAGTAAATTCTACATGATTAGTTGCCCCAGCTGCATACGTACATAACGTGTACACAGCCATCTTGTGGCGACATCAGACCTGTGCGAGTATTTAGCGGCCTTACGCCCTATCGTAGCAGCAGCAAGAGCCAGTCTACCGCTACTACTACCGACAGCATTATCATCGGTCGCGATTATAGTACATCCATAATCAGATTTGTCTGTAAGTGGATGAGGCTCTCGCGTTGTGTTATCTCTGTAGCAGCGGTTACGAAGACGACATGTCAGCGACGCTACTGCGCAATGAGCGGAGACAGGCGCAGTCTAAGTAAACGCTGATAGGGAAACATCAGAGATATTTGGCGCCCCCTCGCTTTACAACCGGCCAAAAAACCAGAATGCTACGTATACGCTTGCATGGGCGTACAAGTGTAATGCCGTTCCACATAAGCTAGCAATTCTTCCTGCGTTCTGTTACTTTGTTAACTATGGGACGACTCAGGAACAGGAAGAAGGCGTGAAGCTCGAGCAAAGATTTAGGGGGAAGCATTTTGGTAGAATGCTAAAAGTCGCCAAAGGAACGAGAACTACAAAGGCCGTCTATATCTTTCGGCAACGGCGAAGCCAACTGTCGTAAAGATAACTAGATATCTTTAGGATACGTAGAAATATTAGTTATAATAGTTACGATAGCCGCGATGATGGGGATAGCATTGATAGTGACGATAGCAAGCGACAAAGTCTATCGGGAGAAATTAGCGGAACAACCTGAACGCAACGTTGTAGCAGTTGACAACAAAAGGAGCTAACGTGCCGTACGGCATGTCGAAACTATCCTGAAATGCTATTTTGAAGCGAACGCGACTTGCTGGTAGCAAGATGCCCCAGAAGCTGTATTTCGACTCACTGTTTATGCTGAAGGTATCCGAAATATATCGTACATCCGGGTGCAAGTCTATCTTTCACAAAAGCCGGTTAGTTATGTTCAGTTTACTATAAATTCATTTCCGACAAATTTGAATATATTCCATTGATTACGTTATTTAGAGCATTTAATGCCAGTTATGGCGTGGGCAGGATACATCGGTCTAAAGCATGGTTAGTTCGCTCAATGAAGCGCTAACAAACAATAGCGGTGATAATGTTGAGTGCACGACTATTTACAAACAATATGGACGTTTGCACGTACCTGCTCGTGTCAAACGCGCGTCGACAAACGGAGCGCACTTTAAAAAATGTGCCGAAATGATACACAATATTTTAGTAATGGCTGATCAGTAGACAGATGGTAGGTCAGTCGACAGGCGAAATTTCAGACCATCTGAACGTTTGCCTCGTGTTTCGCAAGCGTTTTAAGGTGACTAACATTGTTACAAAGCGAAAATGAAGTGCTAGTCCAGAGTGGCACCAAAAGCCTTAAAGCTGACAAGAGTCCCTTAGAGACAATTCTCTTTGTTGACGGTTAGTTACAGTAACTATCAAACAAAAGAAAAAAAGCAAAATGCAGGGGTTTCCAGACCATTCTGAGAGGCTTACAGAAGGGCTAAAGCATTACACACGAATCATGCAGGAGCACTGTAAAAGCTTATTTGGGGACAAAAGCACAGTGAGAACTATACCGAAAACCAGAATCATTTCGATCAAATGCCGGGTCATTCATAGCTGTCTCGGGGAAACTATAGTGTACCGAAAAAAGAGTCGGATCCACTCCGACGCATCACTGCGAAGAAGTATAAGTAAGTGTATGGCAATACCATGGAGACAAAGTACCGTAATGTATGTATAGTTCCAGAGGCCAGCCTAGATGGAGAAAAGCCACAATGTCTGGGTCAAAATCAAGCATCTTTTTACGACCTCTTTCATTCATCGGGCAGTTGTGTATTTATGGCTTTATGTGGAACGGTTTTCTTTCTATTAAGGAAGATTGCCAAAAAATTTTAAGAAGATTGGCTAATGCTGACCACCATAATAGGCCCAGAATCTAATTCTTTCCTTGTCGCGATCTGTATGACGTTTTTTTTGCAAAAAGAAGCCGATGTCTATATAGCCTCAATCGCGTATTTACCAAATCTAGGTTCATCTGACCCATTCCATTTCTAAAGGCTCAAGTAACACCTGAAAGTGAAACCACCTTACAAAGATGACCGAGGCTTAAGAAAAATTATTAGAGCAGTGTCTACCAGTAAACTCAAAAATCGTTTTAGCAAACGGAAACAAATAGCAACCATGTATGTAAATTTACTCTGATAGCTATTATATCGACGATGACTGTTACGACTTGAGAAAATGAGCTGTCTCAAAAGCTGAATCCTTGATATCTCATTTTGACCCAATAACCAAGGAAATTTCATATATGAGAATGCGTTTATCTAATAAGTTGCCCGCGTGCTTTATTTTCAACAAGTTAGAGCAAAATTTGCACTTCGTGTTTGACCATATTACTATATGATTATTTCTCAATTTAAAATTGTCGAACAGCGACAGCGAAATCACGGCCGATGTTCGGGATTATGACGATAGTCTTTCGAAGATCTTCCAAGTTCCAGCCCTTCTGTTTCGTCTGCTCTACTTAAATTCTAAGGCGTTGAGTAAAAAGCTAAGCATATTGTCGTTCATGGTCCACTTCTAGTGTAAAAGCTGTAGATAGGTTTAGCCTTTGCACAAAGTCAAGCATAGCCATTATCAGATTAATGCTTCGCAAGATAGCGCTCGATTGCAAAGTTCAATATGAAAAAGAAAAGAAAAAGGATATTGATTTTGATAGGTATCGTAACGAAAATCGCATGGTAGACTACTGTTTGTCGTTTAAATATGCATATTACGTATAATAGCTAAACCAGCGCTGAATGAGTTTTTTGCTGAAATCAGATTTAGGAGAGCCTTGGGCGGCCTAATCGACTAGGACGTTAGGTATGTGCCTTACAAATGATTAGTTTGAGCCGAAGCTTGATTAGACAGTGCGCTTGAAGCCATAAGTAAGAACCTGAAACGTATAGTCTCAGTGTTCACGATCTATACAATGTGGAACAGCCCACTTGCATGTTTCAACTATGTCCCAATAAGAAATATCCTAAAGAGAATTAAGCTAATTAAAACGACAGTGTTCGGAGAGCCAGGCGGAAGCTACATAACTCGCCATAGGGGCTATGTAGTAGGTAAACTATAGAAAAAGAAACTCGATCCCGCAAGGCCTTATCGTTTTGATCACTTCATGGCGATTAAATTGAACTAAACGAGCATTGATAGAAATGCACAACTATATGGGACTACGTATATATAAGCACGTTCAACGAGACGCAGCTTCTCCTCTAAGAACTTCACATGGTACTTTGGTGGATGCCTACATCTTACAGCTGACCGAATTCGAGATATTTTGAACAGTCTGTATGATTTTATTATTTTTAAAGAAAACTTTTGGTCCGTTTGTGCGGATAGTGCGTAGCATGCTTTTTAACGAATCTACATGTATGAATTCTATTATTTATTAATGGGTAAAGCACTTTGCCCACTCACTTCATTAGTTCAAGCTTCGCCAGATAAAATACAGTGTATTATGTACAGTATAGGGATCAGATCGCTCGTTTTACTGCCCAGTTGTAAAAACACTTTGCCATGGACACTTCGTCTAGAACACCGGTGAGCCGCTAGAGCTAATCCTTCCGTACATGTTTAGTATATGGAGATAATAGCGACAATTCATAGAACGTCAACTGTCGCTGTAGTATCATCGCTTGAACTCTACATCCTAACAAAATTGTGCTCCTCAGCTACATGTTTTTTAGTATCACTTATGGATACACGCAAGTAGACTATAAAAAAACGTCATAATGATTCGTGGACAGTTTTCAATCGAATCCGACATAAATGCGATCTGTTAATCCAGTCCCACGAAGTAGCATGATTATGAAGTGCCAGTGTAAGAATATGGCGTTCGATTCGTGATGATTCCTCGTTCTGTGCCTCCAAGTGATCTTTTGTAAGCGTTTATTACAGGTATCCGTAGACGAACGCACTGCTTAAATAAAGTTGTTCTCATTGTTGGACTGCTCGCGTGTTCGAACCAGCGAAGTGTAAAAACTGGGCTACTCCATAATACCGACGTTTCTTTTGATTTTTCAGTAGTAGATGATGATATATGGTATAATGTGTGATATTTTTCCCGTTGAACTATGTTGTCATAAAGGCGCATGTGTAGATGGTACGTGCGCATATATATATATATGCAGTTCGCATGCAAGCTTTGAGTAATCATAAAGGTATGCCGTACGCTGGAGGAGGTAGTCGGAATAAATAACACTGACGAACAGTACGGATTGTGTTAGCATAAAATGTTGTCTTAAATGGACCGTTTAAATTGTGGAAGAAAGCGCGAAAAGCGGCTGCGCTCCTTTCCTAATTTCTAAACGCGGGGATCGTTAGATTTAATGGAAACGAAACCCAGCATGTGGATGTTATGAATTCCCTCACTGCGGTATCATCCGTGATCATCATAATGACATCCCTCCGTCAGCGACACCCCCTCTTGCGAGCCCCTTACTTCATCTATATGGCCCAGCGGGGGTTCGTTAATGGTTTTGCATAATGGAACTGGTAAAATACGAGGCGTCATTTTGACTTTACGATTGCGCGAAGCCTAGAACGTTTGGAAACTGTGCCTGTTAGCTTTTTTACAATCATATTTCTTCTGGCGCCAGTCAGGATTAATCTGTACAATCGATTACGTTCTGCTAGAATCCCCTGTTTCACGCATGCCCCTGTATGTTGGTTTGTCGTTTAACAAAGGTAAAGCGCCGACGGTGAAAAATGGACTTTGTTAGGAGCTAACAGTGACGCGAGTCTAACGCTATCCACTTGTATATGATTGAATCCGTTGCCATGTTAGCGCTTGTTTTTAAGTTATGGTGGGAGGATTCTATTATGAATACGCCCAAGTTTACTCTGCGTCGATTAGGGGATAGAAAATACGCAACAAGAAAGACAAATGATGTTTGGCTCACTGCTACAAATGGCGATTAGCAGAAAATCGATTATTTATGTTCCAGCAGTGCGATTTCAAACGTACATTTCTACTGCGTCGTTTGTAGAAGAATATATCTTTACGTAAATAGGACCATGCACGTACGATTGAGGCTAGACTTGTGGGTGTTATACTATAGAGTAGGCTTTAGAAATAATTAACGGCATCGGACTGACATCCTTCATTTACAGCTAGTTCGACGAATTTTTGCAGTATAACGCACTGTGCAAAAATTACCCGTTCCGTGTAAATCTAGCATCACATTAGTAGGCATAAGCAAACAACATCACATTAGCTATAACATATTTGCACCTCCAATTACCTATAGCGCGGATCGCAGTGGACGTAAATGTGTGCTGTCCTTAGAAGTGCAGCTGATCATCCGGCTGTTCTGTATAGATATGCCAACTGCGGACTCGACCACGAAGTAGGGGACTAGGAATTAACGGGAACTATCGACTAGTAGCATATTTTTGCAAAACGCTAAGTGGTACAACTATCACTGACCTGACCTGTGTTTCACCGAAGCTCGTCACCTGACAATTAAGGATCGAGTTGGAAGATCACATAAATAGGTATATATCCAGACCCGTCTCTAAATAGGCCAATAATCAGGCATCACTACAATTTGCTTGATCTAACGGGCCAGCAAGCGTAACGAGTAAAACCGACAAGAGCGGTGATGTAACTTAAACTGACTTCTTTTGGAATAGCTATCTGAATGCTGAGAAATCTGAAAGCTTGGTTTGGTGCAGGATGTGGCCAAGTGAAGTAGACCCGTTTGCGGAAACTACGATACCAGCTTACTGTTGTCAACGACGAAACTTTAACAAGCAACAAGAAGACGAAATGAGCAAAATGGAGGCGGATTGCGGTTCGGAAAGTAGATGTTGGCAAACACAGACAGCTACATTGCCACATACGAATAGCTGGCTTGTTTATGGAGTCTCATTTCAGAAATTGGCTCATTATTTTGAATGGCTACTGCCAACGAATCAAGCAGAGTAATTGCAGGATATACCAATAGAACAAAAAGCCACTCATGACTGGTTATTTGAGCCCTTTGGCAACCGAAAGGATGCAAATACTGTCAAAAAGATGTCCAGGGACAGGACGGCGGGGCCTGACATAGCAATGGACCATATCGAGTTTTTATAAAACCCTTACGGCTGCACAATCACCAAATGAGAGTAGGCACAACCTGCACATTACGACCTGGTGGATCATTTCTGTTTAGCATTAGCATAGTGGAAGGAAAGCAGTATCAGTCCATGGGTGATAATACGCGATGACCATGAACGCTACCGAAACAGATTCGGTATTGCTGGACAGCAGACCAACGCATCAATTCTGAACGCCTAAATGTAGAATATTGTAGTTGGAAGTGTTATTCTAGCCTGCTTTCCTATCCGCGAAGCACATCAAAGGGCATTAGCCATTGCGAAACTAAGATATCTAAGGAAGCTACATACATGTAGATGCAGCAAGCATAAACTTGTTTGAAGTCAAAGCTTTTCCCATGGTGAGTGGTACCATTACGACTTCGCCATAAGTTACAGGATGGACCCTTGTCCGATTCTATGGCGCTGCGAATGTGACTGGAAAAACTCGAATACGTTATATATCGTTATGCTGGACTTCGCAAACAGGGAAACAGCAGACAAAATTCGAACTTTAAAAGGAAATATGGATCGAATAGGCAGAACGTCGGAATGAAAGAAACAATCTTCTTGCGGTAGAAAGATTGGGCCTCCGTTCGCTGTCGAATTATAAAGGTTGTCAAGTAGACCTAACAACAATGCGCTGTACGCTAGATCATCTGGCATAATACACACCGTTCTCTATGTAGCCATGCGAACTGTAGAAAAAAATCAATGTAGATAGAAATACTACATTGTAATTACGAACGGATACCGAGCTACGTTTATATTTAAGGCTCCCTGTGTTTACTAATTTAACGACGCGTAGTGACTGAACTGGATACAATTATATGTGTTGCTGAATAAGCGCATGTCAGTGCTTTCAAATAACATTAGACACAAAAGGCTAATCGATTGTCTGTATAACTGGTGATAAATAAGGTAACACTCCTACGAGATCGCTATGTAAGTCCTTGTTTCTTAAATAATGAAGTTTTTAGTTACTTTACCGGTTTCAACGTAAGAAAATTTTGACAGATCTTCAACGACGTACTTCATAACAAATACACATGATTCTCCTTAACCACTACAACAATGGCCTGATTATCCGTAAGCACGAGTTGACGTTAGCTTCAACCTTCCTATTCTAAGCTATTCCAGATAAGATTCATAACAAACGGGCGATTGTTGGTGTGCGCAAAGTACACTTTTGTTAATGGACGGGGTTGATGGAGATAGTTTTTTTCTCATGTAGTGTGTAACATTTGTCCATGTAAGGATATATCAATTAGCATCTGTTTGGGTTTTCTTTGCAGACGGAGGGAGCATTGATCGAGGACACAGCCTGCGACTTTGTGATGGAGTCCATCAACCGGACAGAAGGCCGATTTTTCTCCCCGCAGTACCCGTCCAACTATCCACGGGAGAGTCGATGTTCATACCAATTTCTTGGTAGGGAAACGGAAAGAGTCAAGCTCATGTTTGGTCAAATTCGTTTACAAAAAGGCGACTACAGTTGCTACAATGCGCCTGACAAAATCAGTAAGTGCAATGCGTCTCGCACTGTTCGTACGAATGGAATCACTAGTTGTATTGATCGTAGTAAGTTCAACGCTCAACTGTGGAACTTTTTAGCAGATACACGCGTCGATGAATGGCATACTGATATTGGCTGTTACGCGAAAAAGGTCAGAGAACGAATGGGATTTAGTGGTAACGTCTCCACGTAGGACCTCTAAGGACGTATCGGACCCTGCACGTTAAACACTGCGAATAGATACAAGTCCAGCTGTCTACTTTAGGCCAGTAGTCTAATCTACCTTATGTCTAGCGGTGGTTTCAGGCATAAACTTCAAAGCATTTCAGTGATTATTCCACAACAAGTTGAGCGAGTCGCATGCTTTAAACATGGACGACATGCAAGAGGCTGTACGTTTAAGATCCTGGTAGACAGCATATATTTGTGGTGAAAATTGTCGTTTAAAAAATGCCCAATATAAGTATTGAATGTAGAAATGGAAGTAAATAAAGTAATTGCTATATAGGCTTCGGATGTTGTAACATAGAATGTTGGTATCGATATTAGCTTATTAGTAAGTTAGCATCGAAATCAATAGACTAATTTCAGCTAACTTCATTACAGATCAACGTATTTATGATTATTATTGAACTCCAAATAGCAAATTCGATAGAGCTTTGTGCTTGAAGAGCGATGACGTTCTCAGATATGTCTACGTCATTTAAAGATGCCTGAATAGCATCAAAAGCGCTCAATGAAAATTCGGAAAGTTACACATACAGAATATTGATTAATTTCATTTCAGAAAACAAAGAAACAGATTTCTGGTTCATAGAAAGCACGCTCAGAATAAACTGATACTTGTGTACAGAAAGACAATGACGTCTACGCATAAAAACATGTCTGAATGGCTATTGTTAATCTACGAGTTTTGCATGGCTCAAAGTAATTCCCTTCGTTGTTTCTTCTTCTTCCTTCTACGAAACACTCTTGAGGGTCTGAGAAATGACTAGAATTGTTGTAAATTGGCCTCAACGTTGTATCCACACCTCGAAGCCTAACATCTAAGTCCACAACGTTTGCCTCCATCGCTTGATTTTCGCTATTGAGCTGATTCTGATTGTCTCGCGATGTTTCGGTTTTCGATAACCTCGTCGCGTACATGGTCCCTGATTACCTGCAAACTACTCAGTGATACACACGTAAAACATGGCTATTGGTCGACGATTCTCGTCCTAGTCGGTCCCTGCAGTGCGTAGCCGTATCTACAGGAGCCACATTGGTCCTACATTATCAACGTCATGTCGCTATTTGCTTTCAGATTCGTTACTACGGGTATTCGTGCCCTTTATGAATGTTTGCATGCCCCCATGTTTGGAGCCCGACGAGGTGCAGTCAAGGACGCAATCAATGGGTCATTTTGGCAAGTGCAGTACTAGATTCCAGTGGTTGCGCTTATTGCTCTTAAAATTTGGATGGTCTGCAGCGATGATTGGCTTGCGAAAATAGAAGAGGAAGAGCAAGACAGACAATCTAGTTCTGTCACATATTTACTAAACTGCCATACTTGTTGATGTAGCATTTCTTCGGCTTGAAAAAGATGCAAAAAAAAATTCCCATTTAGTCCTATTAAACCTTCTGGGAAGGTTTTCCGTCCACTTTTGATTCCTATTAGGTTTCGCTAGGTTCTACGCTCCGGACAGTTTCCGATGTGACCTAGAGGGCCATCATCATAGATTATCTGGTTGTTCCTCGATAAAGTGATGCGCTAAGTTAACGCCTGTTGATCTGCTATTAGCAAAGCTTACTTAAGCTGTCATTAACGTTTCCATAATTGATCAATAGAAAAATATATGCTTCGTTTTGGTGATAAGCTGTTGTATGCCTTTTCGTGGAATAACTGCGAGAGTCCGGTTTTGAGTTCGAAGTAAGTTGTGTTCCTGACAAAGAATCCAATGATCCTTTAAGCTTACATAATACAATATGGGCTATAAAATTAGATGCCTATCTAAAAGTGCCTAAAAATTATTCTTTCCATATAGTGCGATGATATTTATCTATATCTTTAGAGGAGTATAAAAATTATTTTCCTAGATAGAAACACACGCCATGATTCGTTTTCACGATAACCCGTATTTATCTAAGAATACGTAGAAATTACAATCTCATTTTTCTGTTTTTGTATAAACAACTATGTTTGTTGATTTGATTCTCCCAGCGGTTCGGTAGAGACTCTGCGAACACCGTAACGCTCGTGAGTAAAATCGAAACTGTTATAAATAAACTGAATTTTTATGTTGAATAAACTGAATTTTTATGCTGAATAAACTGAATTTTTATATTTTAGCTAATGTTTGATATACTAGTAACGTTAAAATGTTTGTGCCAATTTTTCTCATCAAATGAAAACTGTTCGACGGAGTAATTTAATATTGCTTGATCATATCTCTGATCGTAATAAGCTGCTATCAGTCGAACGCGGCATGTTTACTTTACGAGTTATTTCTATGCGTCGTTGCATGAAGTATTTATGGTGGCGCTTCGAAACTTTAAGGATTCCCGAGACCCGCCAAGTCCCTAGGGTCGAAAAAGGTTCAATAGCAGGCGCAAATTGAATAAGTCCCTTCATTCGCGTTGCACTGTTCGCTTACAAAAGAGTCCTCGTGCTGTGCTTAAGCGTGCCTGCAGCGTGCGATTCAGATGAGACCGTGTACGGGAGCTCGAGACTACTCAGTGCGACCACTGTTAAAAATCTACCAGCAAACGTTCTGCGATTTCTTTTGTTTCACTATAGAACGAACGTGTGCGCTACGTTTGAAGTCAATGCGTAACCTTTCTCATATGATTGTTTATATATAAATAATAGCATAATCGATAAAGGTAATAAATGAATACCTGCACACCACTAGAAAATTAATTTCGAAAATAAAAACAGTGGAAATGAATGTCGTGGCAAGAAGGTACGACTGCAAACAAATGCATTTTCTTAATCAAGTTTCGTCATTAAATTTATTTGTATAGTAAGAATCGAAAGAACATTGCGCGCCAGATAGCGAAGCTGGTAACTATAAGTTGTTCGCTAGTTACTTGATAAAAATATAACAATAACTGCTTTAATTGCCTAGTTGTGTTCATAAACAGTTAAAAAGTATAAGCAATCAAAATTTAATAATGAGGATGAGGAAAACTGTGAATATTCTAAGAATTTTAAGCAGACTACCTAACTTAGAATGCTGCACCCATACGTGTGCCGTAATCTGTAACATTTAATGTAATAGTCGCCTAAGGGGATTCGATTTATCTTTTAGGCAAGTTTTTTACTTATAAAAAGCATAGATCACGAATAGTGGGCTTTGTTGTACATATGATATTTTTAGTTTGTTTACAACTGTTGTTGTTTGTCTTTCCCTGATCCTGAAGCAGACCCAGAAGTCGTAGTAACCCATCCCAAAGAGCGGATTGCGTTTCTGCAATAATACGTACTGACTAGTTGACATATGTTTACCAAAAACCATTTCTCATCGATCTACCCGAAAAACTTTAATTGACAAACAAAAATCCATCTAGCATATCCTGAGAGGTAATGATCCGGTTTCGTGAATGCGCTTTCTCTCTAATGGAATTACCGAGACGTCTAGCTGGCTTAATGTAAAAGGGTCCTATCAAAGTATAGAGTATGGGGGGGGGGGGGGGATTTGGGTCACAAAGCGATCTTTTATCATGATGACGCCGTGTGGTGGGTCCGGTTGAACTCAGACCAACGGGAGAGCATGATTACAGACAACTATATCAGTACCAAAATCTCTGTTCCCTTCAGACGCATCTCTCGTGATAATGGTCGAAGTCGTATCGTCACACAGATGAATAATGTATGATCAGATATTGCTCCCCCTACAAACCTTTATTTTCAGCTTTTACCCCATGGTCATTGTCGGTGACATGAAGCAGCTTCAGAGCTGTTACCACTCCACGACTTTCGTGTTATTAAATTAAAATTGTCTCTGTGCCATTCCAATGGTGTCTGCATGATGATATTATTGATACCGTAAGCGATCTATCATCCTCTGAGGCCATAGAAATAGCGATGGAAATGACGTTTTTCTGCAAGTTATATATGTTTTCATGTGCACGCTCTGGTACGTTTGTAGGTAAATGGAGTTAAGTCACGTGTGTATGTAAACCCGATAGTTGACAGCTAACTCTTGGCTAGCTATAGACCTATGTCGAAGCATTGATATACTGTAATAGTTAGAACACAGGCGTCTCTGGGACCGGTCACGTTCGTAACAGGTCTAACAAACACATACGTTTTAGACGTCCTATTTATTACGGCCTATTATTTATTGTTTCGGCGCGATCTTAGTAATAATGATGCACTGAAGAGGCGAACATTTTCTACCATGCCATAAAGCGCATTTAAGCTACATTAATTTTTAGTCTTCTTATATATGTATTTCAACGAAGTGGCAGTGTTTTACGACTAGAATTTTTGGCGCTGGACGGATTATAAACATCCAACAATGCCGAATAGATCCTAAATGGCATTGTGAAGGCATGGACGATTGACATTTCCTCCCTGGTCACCCTATATAGAGCATCGACCTTTTGGCAGTGTCTGGTACACACGACCCATATGCGGATGAAGGCAAATCAGAAATGATGCAAAAGTACGATGGAACAGTGTTTCTATACATGTCACGCGTGTTTCATATACATATCCATTTGTAGAATAATGGTATGACGCCACATACCTGCCTTTACTTGGTAAAGTAAAAGGCTACTCACTCCTTATCGCTTGGTAATTTTTGCTCGATACGATCGAAATGGCAAACACCATAACAAATTAAGAGACTATATAGTCAATTAGTGAGGCAACAGGGGATAGCTTGTGTTTGTATTCGGCAAAAATTGAATTCATTAGATGTTCTATGACGTGTTATTTCGGGCCGGTGAAAAAACGGATAGATCGTTCAAATTTCGCTAGGTACAATAACAATGCGTTTGTCAAATCGTATGTGAAGATAATGGTCTATAATTTGCCCGTGTAGAAGCTTATAACACGATCGTTATTAAGGAAATGTGGCAAAAATCACTGCGTTGCTCAGCCGAGCAGATTGCACGACACTGCAAAAAGGTGCGACTGTCAAAAACAGTTAGTAGGGCAGATTCGTGAGGCCCAATCGTCACGATACTTCCCTTAATGCATCTCGATTATATCCATGTTATGGATTAGTTTTTAAGCCACTGACGCAAATACATGGAGTCCGCTTCCTTTTCACTGTCAATAAAATTCAGAAACAAGGTTTTTGCTGCGGAAGCGTTCGAGCTCAGTCGACTCTGTCAATAATCGACTTTATAATAACAAACACATTAATATAAAAAAAAGTCTTTAAAACATCACTAATTAACCTACTTTCTTCTCACTCGCTCCCTATCAGAGTTCTAAATCGGGCGTCTATAACGCAAAAAAACGGTATAAAAACTACACAGTACACCATTAATGTGTATCAAGCGACCCAAATACATGGAGTTCCACCTGATATGAGCTTGTACGTTTAAGTTAACACATGCACTAGCTGATCTCTAATATATATGTAAACGTGCATCCATGGATCTAGCGAACTGAGATCGAATTTTCATCGTATGTTCCGCTCGATGTAATATTGCCCAAGCCTGCTATAGAAAGCAACGACGATTCTCTCCCGAGGGACCCATTGGGATAGAGGGGTCATGCATGGCAATGGCGCTAGAAGATCTATTGATGTCCAGCGAAGTCCGTTCATGAAGAAAGACGATATCAAGCTCGTTTCAAATTTTATATCTCGCATATAATTTGAATGTGGAGGAAGCCGGGAAGCAGAGCTACAATACAGCGGTCCTTCCGTATCAGCAGGACAGGCAGGCGACTGAATCACTGAATGAACTTAGGAGATGCAAATAGTTTTAACGTTGATTATAATTACGAT
>NW_019213823.1:0-49448 GCF_002532875.2 Varroa jacobsoni | reverse complement strand
TATCGTAAGGTCATGAGCCAAAAGACGGGGAAGCAGGAATATTTCCAGAGAAAACACAGGGAGAAACGTTGCTAAGATATTTTTTAACGGCTGACATTATATACATATGGGTACATGTTTATATGCAACTGTGTATGTGCCTATGTCCAAAAATTAGCCCACTTACCCATAAATATAGGATATAGCAAAGATTTTTTTTTGCCAGTAACTACTGCATCAACTCGCTAAGTTGTAAAGCTTTGAACAAAATCTATTAAGGCTAACTAGAAATTGAAAAGTTGATACTTGATTTATACACTCATATTATGAAGTTTTAGGCATATTTTTAAACGTGTACTGCTTTTTTGCCTTGGGTCAAAAAATATACGTTTGTATATATATTACTTGGGTAACATGCGTTATGAGCGTATGTAAAGTATTTGAGGCTAGCTGCAGAATTTAGGCAAAGGGTGTGCAACAATGGGACATGAATGTCTCGTTTCCCGTTAACTAAACGGCAACAAACGGTAATGTAACTGGGCACGCTAAAATGCTGGAAACAAAACGGTTGAGAATAGCTCGTGCCACGTAATCACTGAACCTATGAACAACGGTAATACTCATGGTTTAACCAAAGTATCTATATCTTTACGTTAACTATTAGATACTGTAAAACACTCATAGATATCAATGTGATGAAGAAAAATCGTTGCCATGTGTACTAGGTATTTCCTTCAAGTCTCCGGAAAGGTCCGTTTATCTATATACGGTTCATTACGCCACACAAGTAACGCTGTTAGTCATTTTAAGACAGAAATGTTCTTCATTTTGATGCGTTGTTTTGTTATTTTAGCCGTGCGCGATGGTCGTGATATGTCGGCACCGGTGATCGGCACGCTCTGCAATCGAAATATGTGGGTCGAGCTCGTATCTACGGGTCCCGACCTTTTGGTCATTTTTACGGCATCATCACACTTCCCCGGCCGAGGATTCTTTGGAAACTTCTCGTTCGTCGAAATTTTACCGCCACCACCGATTTCTGCGTCGATTGATCAGAACATGTATCCTGCCTATCGTGAGTATTTCGTGGCCTTTACTATATTTGGCTGTATGCCACTATACGAAGCATCATAGACTATATGCTAGTGGACAGATTTGCCTGTCGTGAGTACGTCTAAGCGAATCGACCAGTCGGCCCAACAAAGTCCTAGCATCTGCACCCTAGCCATTTTATCCTGATACGTTAAAAATTATTAGTCTAGTTTCTTTATTCGTGTTACTGGCGGGGCCTGAGGCTGTTCTGTTCTATTCTACTATGCGATTGCAATTTCATTAATTTTATACATACGGCCTTTCTAATTGTACGTTTTCTGTACGTCACGGTGACCATCGTTGTTCATTAAACTCTGAAAAGAGTAACTGTGCTACAAGAATCTTTCATTTTGATCGTATACTGCTAATTTGAAACGTTTTCGAGTGATTCTGTATCTGTAAGTGTCTTCAGTGTTGTGTATAAGAAATCGCACTACGTCTTGTAGGCACAGCTGGCGGGCATCTGGGAGGCTGAGTTAGAAGATTTCTCGTTTTCTATAATTTTATACTTATATATAAAAACAACGTTGTGATATTAATTTCATATGGTTCATATAAATATAGCGCATAATTAAATGCTAATATTGTTTAAAGCTTGTAAAGAGTAAAATCTACGGAAAATAGCGAAAAAATTACGTTAGATATAAAAAGGTTCAATCGTATATATCTCCGCATGTGGGGTTGGATCTCAATTCGTGAACTTCGCCTCTTGGGTGATCCTCTAAATGGATGCTGAATAATACTCGCTGTCGTGTATTATCCTTCTCCTGTGGCTTTGTATGTTCGGCTTTGCTATATCTTGACATCGACAGTAAGGACAGGGATGGGGATTAATGTTTCAGTTAGTACTCGAATGAGGCCTGAACTAGACTGGCAATTTTCAACAACAGCAACAGCTGTGAGATTAGATAACATCCTCCGCCCATGCATCGTCTCGATCCTCAAACCGATGCCGTTAGCAAGGTTCGGTGCCAGTGGTCTAATTATCTAACTTATTATCCAGTGATCTATGCCCTGGTCTCCTGCAGGACAGGCACTTCTTCGCTGTGCCATGCGATTGTCCTTACGGAGCCATTTACTATCGAAGACCAAACGCTGCGAAATCAGCAGTACCTACAACGAACGATAATCTCCAATAGCAGAAAACCAAGTCGTAACAGGTGACGAGATGATAGGCACTTATCTAATTTGCGGGACAAGATTAATTGAATTATTATGTTACACTATCAGTCTGATAGACCCTCCTGCAGGCCTTCTGAGTAATACGGGGTTGATAGCGAAGCCCAGCTACACATTAGAAAAGCATCTCTAGAGCGTGCACCAGGAGGTGCAAGATAACTAAACTAAAAAACTAAAAAACAGATAAAAAACTAAAAAAAGATAAAAAAACTAAAAAAAAAAATTGTTAAAAATATATAGTAGTAAATCCGTTAATTAAAAACATATCAAGCGTGGTGGTCATTTATAGCAGCACACCTTTACAATATATGAGAAAAAATTTCAATAACAGTATTGTTTATTGGTATTACTGTTATTAACCACAAGCCAGGCAATACCTTGGTCTCGCTTATGGGCTTGTTATCTATAATTCCAATGAAATATTTTTATCGTGGTAAACGAAGACCTTTTGTTAAAGGAGACGGCTTCACGGTGGTAGTTCTAAGAGCCTCTTTGAATGTTTTTTCCTGTTATCATCTAATTCTGAAGTATGCGTAGTTGAATGTAAGTGTTTGTATGGCACCAATGCCCGTTTTTTTATATTTTTTTTGTTTGCTGGTTGGAGGGTGTTCTTGATGGAAGTTCTACCTGCTACGAACCCAAAAGTTCACGCCTGCTTCAAATTCAAAAAAGAACCTAAGATTCCGACGAAACAGATACACTAGAAGTCAAACAAACCTACGACTAGGTCGACAGAAAAGCATTCGCTGTGTTGTACCTAATGTGTTCAAAACCGCAAGAATTTTCTGTTTTTTTTTTCTTTTTTTCTTTTTATATGGATCCGAGTACAGTGCCTTTACTTGGTGTAAAGGAAGCTCAAATATAGCACTATCGCAGCGCATTGGTCTTCGAAAATATTGCAAAATGTTATAATCGGGCACATATTATCATGTGCAAACTATGACCTCTAACTGCCGACTTTATAGGTGCAAAGAGAAATAATTGCCTAACAACCTATGCATACCCAAATTTGATGCGGTGCAGGTTTTCTACTCCTAGAAATGTCTTAAAAAACTA
The DNA here is from genome assembly GCF_002532875.2 of Varroa jacobsoni. Classification (NCBI taxonomy): domain Eukaryota; kingdom Metazoa; phylum Arthropoda; class Arachnida; order Mesostigmata; family Varroidae; genus Varroa; species Varroa jacobsoni. The sequence goes on along the minus strand of NW_019213823.1, from coordinate 46,142 downwards.
ACCTAACCTGATCCTTCTGTAGCCATTGCAAATGGATGAGTTGGAACTGTTTGCCTAAGGACGTTGCTATAGCGTATTATTATTTCCAGGCTTCAACTATTCCTGATGGTCGCATAAGGGATAGATTTAGTCGTAGTGTAGAAGCGAACATAAGTATTTTATAAGTAATAACAATGAAACAGCTTTTTCCGATGCGAGGAGGTCCAGAATAGGGATATCTGATTTGCATGAGTGATAACGACGCGAAGTAGTACTGCCTCTAAACCCCACTGAAGAAACAGCCGATGAAGTTGTCGACGATGGAAAATTATAAAAATGCTTTATTTACCGAGTCAACTTGCTTGTGAAAATACGTTCGATGCGCAAAGTTCATTGTCATAGTGTGTAGATGGCTGAAGGCCGTTTTCCATTGAGTCCGCTATTGCTGTCTTCTATTGCTGTTTCGAAAAGATATACAACGCCGTGTCATGATACACCACAACAGAACCAAACAGTGTGTAAGAGGACATATATTTGCCGTGCGTGTGTCATTAGAAATGTTTTCCTTTGAAATAGTAAAGGTCTAATCATACTTCGCTTGAACACATATGACCGCTGTGGACTCTGCATCGGCGACCCTCTCATGATATTGTCGAGAACACCTTCACAAAAAGGAGAGTGGCTGTATTGAAATGGATGTTAACATGGATGATTGTGAGAACGGTGGATTCAAACACGGAGTTCTGTGCCACGTCCTTCAATATCAATCGTGTTTTTGCGTTAAGCGCCGCTTTTCTCAACTGCTTAGTTTTTTTTGTTCGTTCAGAAAAAATACACTATAATTACATTATTTTTGTGTGTTTTAATTTTTCTGGTATGTAGACGCGATACAATATCGCCGGCACCGTCGTACTCAACATCTTTGCCACTCAGCATCGCTTCATGCTGTGTTGTTGCTATGGTAGCTTTGTGACGCCTTTTCCGTCGTTGTTCTTTGCCCTTTCCTGTTTTCAGATCCTGACAAAGTCTCGTGGGACATCTTCGGATCATTCCCTCAGCACGGAACGCATGGTAAGTTTAAACAAAGACATCGAAGTAGAATATCTACTATTGCGACCTGTGAGTCTACCACATAAATGCACAACTGAACCATATATTTTCTAATACACTTGAACATCCCGCGCATTATTCATGTAAAGTTGCTAGTTGAAATATATAGAATATAAAATAGCTAGATGAAATGAATAGGTATACATTCGTAATACTGATCCAAACCAAAACGAATGGTACGGCCGACCCAGACTTAGGAGTTGGATTTATGACGTGCTACTTTCATAGGGCCTCCTTGTAGCACATTCAGTATAACGTCAACTCAATCGTCGCCATAATTCTTACCCAAGTCTACCTTCGTACAATAGGTGCCAATCTGGAAAGGAAATAAGTAATCCCCGTTGTCTATGTAATGTATATTATAGTCTAATTGGTTTATAAACTATAAATTCTATTACAGTCAAAGTGATGTTTACGTAAGACAACTTGTTTCGTTAATGCAGATTATGCAGCAACATTGATCTATTAGAAATGCGTATATATTAAGTGCAGTGTCCTTTTTACGTATTTAACGTAGCTTCCGTTTTAGAAAAGGCTGCGGCGCACAAATCCGACAATCGCACGAAATGTTAGAAAAGTGATCGACGTTTTTTCAGACGTCAACGTTGCGAAAAAGCTGTCTACGCTTCGTAGGCATCGCATTTTGGAAACCACGTCTTTTCGGTGCAAACTAGTTCGGTATTTAGTCCTAATGCGACGCCGTTTACGGCTTTCTGAAGGCGAGAGGTGGCTAGAATAAACGGGAAAAGCTTTTCTCACACATTCTATGGTTGGATAGCAGATGGCAATATGAGGCCATGAAATGGTTTAAAACACACGTCGTTATATTTTGCTCTGAAACGCTATTTTCCGGCTATACGAAATTAACTTATGTTTACATCATTTGCCTATTTTTTGTATAATTCACCTACCAGTTAACTATAGTAAATCCCAATGTCTAAAACAATCAAAAGCAAATTTCTTGCTATACAGTGGGTTGTACCTTTTGAGTGTTTTCGTTACTTTGTTAAAAGTTCGCACAACTCGTCTCTAATGTAAACTTTTGAATTTTTATCTTAAAACTTAACTGATTAAAGTTATCAAATTTTGTTTTAAAAATATCCTATAACTTATTCTAAAATTTAATAACTTTGATAAAAAGATAAATTTTACGATAAAATGTTTTGTTTGTTATTATTCTATCTAAATTGGGCGTCGATCGTCACGATAGCAATTTAAATTTTCGACAGAGCTCAGCTTGAGCTTAGCTCAAATATTGACTAGTGACTTACGAGGCAAAATCTCTCACAGAAAAAACAGTTTCCGCCGGATCAAATCCCCTGCTGTGACGTACGTATAGTACGGATGTTTCGCTCACACGCATGACTGGACCAAAGCATGAATGAGTAAACGATTATAAAGAAATATAGATTCAAGTCGAGGCAGTCGAAGAGAAACATTTATATGATCTACTAGTATACTTCAAATATGAGCATAGTATCGGTGGTTTGTTTCGAATTTTTCTATAAGGATGTTCGGGACATCTTTAAAATTTCACGCTTCGTAACAACTGTGGAAACAGAGCACCGCGCGAGGGAGATACGCCACGCCTAAATCAATATGGGAAATAGAAACCGTAGATTATATATAGATTGTCCGCCATATCGTGGTATTGTATCGTAATTCGCAGCGTTAGCTTCTCTTCAGACCCAAAGCTCGATGCTCACGTGTGGGTATAAGTGTCACCATGTTCTCTAAACCGGTTGACTTTTTTTATTGCTTTCCGTTATCTGCGTGAGTTACTACAAGCTATGTCGTTAAAGGGTTCGCCACGTAATTGGAGAAGACTTTTTTTTTGCCCAATTGTCATGGCTTCTCTTTGGTAATAAAGTTAGGCAAGGCAAAAGACTTTGCAGCAGTAAAAATGAAGTTATAAAAGAGCCCAGTGACGAGATGAGAAAGTGAAAGGGATGTGAACGAAGCAGGAAAAAACGGCAGCAATCAGTAAATCTCGCAACGGGGTCTGAATCTGTAAGGGTTCATTATCGATATTTACGAGAAATTATACATTTGATGTGACAACGCTGGGTTCTAAATCGTTGGTTTCTAGATAATTTATGATCACATTGAGATAGTTAGAATAGTGAGTTTTTTTCATGTAGTATACAGGCACGAATAGCGTATGTTTATTCTTACCTATATATTAATTATCTATACTATAAATTAAATTACCAGCGTTCGCGTGACGTTCTAGAGTATAAAGAGGAAGCTTTACGTGAGCGGCACTGAATTATATATTTTATTTTGACCCTAATTCAACTTTCCTGTGATAAGATTAAAGTGCTTATTGTATTGCCCCCACTCTCACTAGATGGTAAGTGGTCGCCCTAAATAATTACTTTCCTATACATTTGACTCATTCTTTACGAAGCGAGCGTCTTTATGCTTACTCAATATTTGCGTGCAATGTGCCCACGAAGCAATTGTTCCTCACTTAAACTGACTAAGCTTGTGGATAGTCGGATAAACCCTTGTTGACGTAATGAAAAGCCCACTGGCCAGCTAGCCCGACAGATACACGTTCAACTAGAGCCATCTCTCTTTGGCGTTCTTCTTGTTCGCTGTGTAACCAGTTTTCCGTCGTTCCATCTGTCCTGTCTACGACGAACTCGGGCCATTTGGGACACACCACAAAAGGTGAATGTTCTCGGTAAGCTTATATTTCAACCCGCTTATCCACCAACGCCTATTTTCGTTAGGTTCTACACGGATTCTCATTCGCCAACAGGCCGGCCTGGCGACGAAGGCTGTCGGGCAGTTGTTTGTCTGACCACCAGTTAGGAACGATAAAATAGGAGCAGGACGAAAGCAGACGGAAGAGGATGCAGCAACAAAACGAAGCTGCGTAAACGACATTGCTGGCTAGTTAAGGCTGTTTCCCTTGAGTAGACGGCAGGCCTGCGGCAGCAAGGCAAACGCCAGTGCGCTTGATCGTCCGCCGTGCACCGTTTGCCTAAATGTCCTTCGTAGCCCACTACATCTAATGGGAACCACCCTAAACTGCCGCCACATACATAAGCGCCTCCGATGTCTAAGCGCTCGCGGCATCGTGGGCAGGTAAAAGGGGCAAAGAAGAAACAGCTTGTCGAGAAAGCCTGTCGGTAGGGTTTTAAATGGCGTCAGATGCTCATCGATGCTGATGTTGTTCCCCTCGTAAGCTGAGTCAGATGAGCGTTGCAAATGAGATGCTCTTTCCATTTAATGTTTATTTCTGCCCACAAGTCTCGCGTAACTGACCACGAACTGCTGCGATTTCCCTGGGGTAGCATGGCGTGCGAGACGTGACAGCTGTAGGATAGTAAAACTACGACCAGCACATCGAAAAAGGTACGAAACCATGGTGACTTTGTGAAGCATGGTTCACAGGAACTCACCCGAACTTCAATGTCACCTTTACTTCAAGGTTGATATATTCCTCTTTCTAACAAAGGCAATGAGCTTTCATAAACATGTCCGGCACATTTTCTGAGATGGATATGCAGATGTTAAGACATGATAACATCTAAAAGTGTCTGGCGGGTTTTTTTTAGGAACTTTTAGCGCCGGTTTTATAGGACTGCGAAAATCCGATTGTAGATTTTTAAGGCTTTCTTTATATTTTTAACAGGAACCTTTCACGCTGCACAATACGCTATTCAGCGTCTTCATGTAAGATTTAACGAGAGCTATTTTTTGGGCTTTTAATTGAGAACATAGTTTTAGCTGAAACTACAGGTTTACAGTCCTAGCAGTGATGGACCCTACGTTAATTTAGTGTCTAGGATTTATATTGACATAAGCTACGTATTTCTTTGCTGGCATGAACTAATTGGTTCGGCAAACACTTCAACACTTTATGCACTGATCAGTAGCGGAATAAGCGCAAATTCGATTATGAAATTTTCTTCATCTAACCGCGTTTTTCGTATCTGAGCTAGTCTTTCAGCTAGCTCCTTTACCATCACTACTTTCAGTGCTGCCAGTCTACTCAACTTTGGTATACAATCACATCATGCTGGGCGAACAGGCGGGTAGCATTGCCACAACAAGGGCAAGCAATGACGCGACGGTCGTCTGACTAACGTTACTTGATCGCATCTCCAAGGCTATTTCGCTCTCGTATTAGATAACCCCTAGCGCGGACCCGTAGTTATACGCCCTACAGTAGCTAGTAAGGAGGACGTTTCTTACTGTACTCGAAATCGAGTTCTGAGACTGAGTGTAAAAGACAAACGGATGCATTGTACCTAGAAAACCTAGTTCCTCCGTTCATTTGTCCTGATAGCTTTATTGCCCAGGTTGGATAAACGGGCGCGGTGAGGTAATCGTGACAGGGGCAAAGGCAATGGTCATTCTTAGAGTGAACTGATGAAGACAGGCATCGACCACCACTAAGGAACAGTAGTGCGCTCAGCAGCGCGCATGAGTTTGCCGAGAATACCACAGAGATGCTAGGGGAAACAATTCAGGATCGAGCCCAATAAACGAAGGAAATAAGGAAAGAAACGAATAAATAGAGGAAAGTAGATACTTATAAGCAACGATAGGAAGAAACGAGGTTATAAGGCAGGTGCCGCTGTGGCGCGTCATCCATCAGGATGATACCAGCTGCGGCTGAAGGACCACTCTAGGATGCCTGCTGAGTGAGCATGGCCGATATTCTTGTAGACATTGCGAACAAAATACTGCTAATCCCAACCTTTGCCAGGTTCTACCTGCTAACGGATTCGCACATGAAGCGTGATATCGATGAAAAAAATCGTAATATAATGCTTATTCTCCTAGACTCCACGACTGGGCGCGTACGCGTATCTAATTGTTTGAAAGCTCAATATATATTATATATATTGAACTCTCATTGAATATATATATATATATATCCATAATCTGTCAAGTTGCTGATGCACATCGCAGATTGACCAGATTGTGGACCTGCTTGCGGTCCTTGTTCAGGTTTTAGTGGTGGCTTTTACAGACATCTTTCTTATCGAAAACATGGGGATGCTACTGACCATAATAAAATCGGTGAGCACAAAGCGGTGGGCGTTGATAAAATGGCAAGACCTAACGGCAAATTCGAATCGATTGTTAGGTCGACACCCAAAAAGGGACAGTCATAGCGAAAACAAACAGTCTTGTTCAGATCGAACGATAGACAACACGGCGCATTCAATGAATAATCACCAAGTTTTACCACACCCCTTTATATTATTGCGAATATAATAAGGAGAGGTAAAAAGAGAAGACTCCAATTAGCTGCTAATGATCTCCGAGCTGATATCGATAAGAAACTGCAAAAATAGTGATACTAGTGCACCTATATAGACACAGTCCGAAGACTTCTTCGAACAACAGAACGATGAAAGTCTATTGAGAGCGGTGTAGAATGGCTCTCGTCTCCTTCCGGGAATTTCCCAGGTGTATCTGGGCTTATGCTAGTCGTTGAGCGTTCTTACATTACCGAGAAAGAGGAAAAAGAAAACGAGAGGAAGAGGAATTCTATAATTTCGTATTATTAGTACGTTGTTTATGAAAAGGCCTCCACTCCTCTACTTCTTCTCGCTTCTTATACCGTCTCCACTAAACCAATGCACTACCGTTCAGCTACTATGACTTAACGAGCCGCTGGATCGAGGGGGAGCTAAACTAGCGCTTACTATAGATAAACTTTTAATAGTAACGTGCGCATTTATCATCGTGGCTATACTTCCGTATAGCTCTGTTCAAGCGGCTTGCCTGCTATGAGATGCTACAAAATCGTTTGGGATTTCCTCAATCATTATGCATTGTGAGTTAATAATAGAATTTTAATGGAACACAGTTACTTAAACTTAACTACCCGCACATTCTAAAATCTGCCCTAACAGTTCACCCTCTGCTTCGAAATGGACGTCAACGTCAGTTATCGATCAATTTAAATTTTTCTCGTCGGTTGAGCGAGGTCTCTCGTGGTAGTCGCAGGTCAGAGTACGTTCAAACCGCATGAAGTAACACGCTTCGGAATTAAATATTTTTATTAATTCACTTTTTATTTTGATTAACTAACCTTGTTATCGAGTTCACCCGTAAAACGTTAATTTTCTACAATTTAACTTACTGGTTTGTGTATTTTTTTGCATATTACTGAGCATGGTTGGTTTCCTTCAATTGCATCGCTTGACTGAACCACAAACTTTTGCAAATATTGACAAAACATGCCCAAATTGTATATCCAAGGCACCGGCTGTATGCGCAATCCGGCACGTCCTCTTCACTCTTCCTACTATTGTAGATATTACAGATGGGCCTTCAATGCTAAGATGACCAGCCAGTTGAACAGCTGTTCCTTAGTTCAAGTAGTTTTCTAACAGTATAGGATAACCTTTTGCCTGTTCAAAGTGGTCTATAAAACAACATTTTCTATTCTTTTGCTAACTTTCTACTGCTATCAGCTACAGAGGCTGGTCGTTTCCTTCGGCTGAAGTTCGCTTTGATCCCGTTTGTTTGTCGCCCACTTGCTGAACTGCTCCAATACCACTGCCAGCTTCAACGCAGGCAGTTATATGATTCCCAGAGGAGAGAGATGACAGAGCTCTGCCAGTCGCCCCACTTCCCGACTTCTAGCCCAGGCAAGTCAATGTCCCGTCTACAGAAGTATCGGTGTTCAGTTCGGGTTAGCGAGACGAGACAGGGGTGAGGAAAACGAGTCTAGTTCACACAATGGTCAACGATGACTTCTGCTTGAATCTCGGTTCGCTAGCTAAATTCCTATGATCAAAAACCAACTTTTCTCGTTCTCACAAATGCTACCTTTCGTGGCAATTCGAGTCATCAATAAAATAGTAAGACGCCTCAGTGAGCCAGCGAAGATGGTACATATTGTAAACACGCTGATACGTTGACTCTAGAGAAGTACCGTTATATTACTCTCTAAGGGGAGTGTCTCAAAATATAACTAGTATTTTTTGTTTCTTTTAGATTTTTTTTTAATAGATTATATAGATATTTACCGATCGGAAGCACACGCCGTGTAATAGATATCTACTACGTTTATTGATATAAATGCCAGCGACAGTTCACACTCAATAAAATTAAGTAAGAACACTGGAATTGGCTTTTCTTGGTTTTGAGCCCATAGACATATCGTATACAAGAGAAAACACTTATATGCGATAAGACACATTTAGACGGACCACCACATATATATATATATATATATATATATATATATATATATATAATGAGATCTATACATATACGTATAGGTCGTTGTTTATGGTTCATACATCTTAATTAGAAATTGGTAAGTGAATCCTTTCTCTTGTACAAAGGTCAAGGATAGATTTTTAATGCTACTGTATTTAAAGACCGTTCGTCACAGTCATCGAAAAATAATTCTTCCTTTTTTCGAAGGTGTACTGGCCTCGAACTACTCGAGTGGACATTATCCCTTAAATTTAGTTGAGACTGCTCCGATATCAGCCTAGTTCTCGTCCGGAATCTTAATGCGCTTAGCGCACACCAATAATTGTACCTCGATGGCTCAAAGCGCCGCATTACCTCGAATAAATAGCGACGTCATGTCTGCGCTGAAGTTGGTAGAGAAGTTCGAACAGTTGAATTATCCAGATATTCGATCGTCCCTGTTTATTTGACTTTAATGTACGGGTTAAGTTCGAAAGATGATGATGACCTCCGGCGTATTACAATAATTATTTTTTCCATAGGACACGCTTCCTTGACGAATTGATGTTGCAAGCAACTACATCTTTGACTGTTGCACATTTGAGACAGCGATGCTTTTTAGACAGATTTTTGCATTACTATTGTTTATTTTTTTGTACCAGATTTACATGCCTTCCTTCGCCAACGTCAATACGTAGTCAAGTTTTACGTCGTATTGTGTTGGCATTTAGGTAACGTAATTTGTTGAACGTTCAGTGGTACTGCAAGTACAGGTTGTTTGCGTATTAATTGTGGATATAACAGCTCTTGTTTTGCATTAGAATTCCAATGAAGGACAAAGGTATACTATTGTAACTATACACACTGATGCATTTTTGTATTAATGCTAAATCTTCTGTTCCAACTTACCAGACGCTATATTTCCCAAATCCTGGCTCTAGGAGAAGTATATTATCACAATATTACACACACACATATATATATATATTGAGTTGTTATGCAGGTTAAATAACCTTTACTATATATATGCGTGTACATACCCATTCAGTGCTTTAAGTTGCACAAACAGGCGATTTGTGCTCGTCGTCGCCTAGGCAGTAATGTCATACCTAAGCAGGTATCTTTTATTATCGAGCTATTATTCGTGGAATAAACAAATGCGCAGAAAATATTAGCCTAAAATAAGAAGACGCAGGATAGGGTATAAAAGGTAAGACGACGGCTGGAGCAAAAGAAAGGTTACGAACGAGAAGAGATGAAACGAAAGCAAAGGGCAGTGTATGTGCTACGAAACACACGTGACAATCACCCTGACTTCGGACCTTTGTTTCTTCGCTGGAAGGCAGCACCTAATTTAAGATTACAATCAACTACACAAACCTATCAGAGATCACCGGGAATATTTTCACCCCTTCACTAACTACCTGGTCATCGTCTATGAACTCACCATATCGAGGACCCAACAATTTAGCAGCAGCGAATTCAAGTTCAACTCCACTGCTATTTACCCGTTTGAATCGCTCGCCGATTCCCTCTTACAAACGTCCAGTTCCTATTTTTGGCGCCAGTCGGAGTGGTTTGTAGTGGAAGAGTCTGTGTTTGCGTTCTTGGTGTGTAGCTTTGAACGGTTTCCCCTTTCCAGTCACCCAGAACATAGACGGTACTGCAGCTACGACCAGTGAAGGGGCGCAAATGTGTCAAAGCTGCAAGACCCAATGACAACCTTACTCCTTTTTTGGGGCCCGAGGGGAGTGAAGAAGTTTCTGGGATTCGTGGTGTAGGTCTTGGATGCTGCTTGTGTCGCGTTACTTGTTGATCCTGCGCGAAGTGGTAGTCACTTCAAAAAGCTAATGTCCCTCCGAGCGGTTTTAATCGTAGGGTCGACGAACTCGGTAGTTGCTTAGTCTGACTGTAGTCTTTGCCGCGGCGTAGTGCAGCCTGACCCAGCCATGGTCCCAGTGAATGATCCGCATTTGAGTGGCACGAATGTTGAGTGCGACTGACCTATGCGACTTTTGGTGGCCGGTCCCAAGGTCGGGCGATCAACTGGTTAGAGGCGAATGCAGTGCCTTAACCGCTTAGTCGTAAAGGAAATAATACTTCTGTGTGAAGAAAGCAAAGACTTCACTTATGATCTACCAGCCATGACTGTTTTTTCCTGTCGTCGTAGGTACGTGGACTCGAGCTGACTAAGAAGCGGATAATTATCTCAAGGGAAAAAGTGAATTGGTCTGAGCAACTATTCCTTAGTGAGCAAACAATTCTTTCGATAAAAGAGTGAAAATATTGCTTGACATACATATCGCTGACAGGTGCCTATCCCGTGTCTACCCTCGAGGATAATTAAAGGGTCGAGCAACTCATGTTCATTCTAAAGAACTCGGCGTAATAGCATTGCGCGACGCTACATACAATTAGGTGCAAGCGTAAACGTCTCACAAAGTTGGATGACTATGCGTCAGTAAAGTTTCGAACGTGGTTGCTGCAATCTAGTTACATGCAAGTCATATAAACCAAAAGTTTTGCTGTTAACAAAAATGGTAGTTTGTGTGTATTAGAGTAGAACGTTAGTCCCCTGATAGCTTTATGGGTAACGTATTCGCCTGCTAATTTATGATGAGGAACACGTAGTGGTCTAGCTTCGGACCCGGGCATAGACGCACCTCATTTCGTACCGGGAGCCACAATATCGGGCGAAACATAGAGAGTAAAACGTCAATGGTTAAGAAATGAGATAATCTTAAAAAAAAAAGAGTCTCAAATTGCCGTTTCAACAATCGATAATACGAAGGTTGCGTCCCGTATTTGTTCAGTCACGAGTGATTCTGAATGGGTCTTCACCACCGATGGGTGTGGCTACCTATACTCTACTAAATATTTGTTGAGAATAAGTCAGAAATCTAGAAGTTGCTATTCGGAATCATGGCATCCGAGTGGTCCGTCCTTCGAGTGACCATCTCTCGGAGCTATCATCCTCCGCTCACTTCTAGACTTCCTCCTGCTACACTACTCCAGCAATAACCCCCCACAGTTTCTTTCTGATACATGGCTGCCCGCTCTCGATGCTCAAGGTGCTTATCTCCACTCCATGGACCCCGCAATTAGATTTCTCTTATTGCGAATTGTCCGTTTTCCAAACGTTCGCATTGGGAGAGTCCTTCCTTAGTCGTTCTCTTCGTCGTCCTTGACTTGTTTCCTCTCTTTTTTAGCTGTTCAGCTAGCAGGGCTAGTTTTGAGTCTCTCATGTCCTTTTCGCCGATCTATGGTACACGGTAAAACACCTTAATGTGGTTATCCAACGAATATGATACCCAGGGACTCGGCAGCCTTAGCAAACAGGGCAACCCTTATAGGCCATTCAGACAAGAGGTTTTTCAAAATGAAGACTCCTTCGAAAGATTGCTCGCTACTACAGGCTAACAATTTACTGTATCGCTTTCAGCAGAGAGCTGACGCATTTTTTCATGTGTGTTTTATACGACAAGGTTCCTTCATGCAAGCATTAGGTAATACTCCTTGTATGTGACTGGCGAACTATAAGGATGTTCGTCTAGAATTTACGATATCGGCCGCATGGGGGCTCTGTGACAGGTGACGACAGTGGCGCACTCTGTGGCACGAAGCTGAACTAGTTCAATGAGCAACCGTTTAAAATGCCTGAAGCGCTTAAAGAGGGCGCCACATGTTTTTTTCAATGTAAACTACCTATCTGATATATTTCGTGAGAATTCTAGTTAACAAAATTGAGGAAGAATCATTCTCAACTCATGGACACTATTCGCGCGGGCAGCATAAGCCCGGAACAACTTGTTTATTAGAAAAAGCAATGTCGACTGACACGAGCCAGCCGAAGAGATGTCGTAGTTGACGCACTTATGGAATGAGTGAAGTCTAATATCGTATCGCACGCTTGCAATTAAAAAAGAACAAAAAACAGAGAGAGGACAGCTCTGACATATACAGCGGCTGTTTACGGTGGTAAACTTGATTGCAATGATGGTACTTTGTAAGGGCTAGTTAAAATATGACTCATATTTTCACATATAAACTTTATGGAAGCGTTAGATCTTAAGATAAAAGCGTAGATTATAGGCTGCCTTTTATTAAAAAAATGTATGGCTGTAGCACGCAGGAATCATAAGCCTTCGAAATGATATCGACATAAAGTTCAGTGCTTCTATCAAGTAATATATATTCTTAATAACAACCCACTGTACCATTATGTTCTATCAACGTGCGTATCAGTACCTTCCCTACTTGTAATATATGCAAAACCTATCTCTGTCATGCTGCAGATAGATAGATAGCGTCCGCTGGTTGCGAGGATATTAACTCTAAAAAACTTTAGCCCTCACAATAAATAAATAGGGAAGTTTGTGTTTTGTTTTTGCGACTAGACGATATCTATGTATTTCACATTGATTCTGACGCAGAAGCATATTCCCATATCCACTAAAACAGTATTAAAACAATTGGATGTTTTCAAAGTAACGACTTCTGACAATCATATATAAATTCGTTGGATTGCATGTCATATTACTTTTAAAACGTTTTTCGAAGGGAACCGTGCAACCAATGGGATTAGGCATAGGGAGTCAGCTGGTAGAGCAATATCGAGGTTGTTTTTAGTCGTAGCACTAAAAACATTTAATCATTTAGCGTCATATCCTGATGGTGACAGTGGTCCTTCGGAATCACTTCTAGAGTTGGCTAACGAAGATGGCAACAATTTGCTATTGACACACACGGATTGTATGCTCTATAAATATAATGAAACTGAAATAGTCAGCTGATAAGACGAGGACATGTTTTCCAATACTCAAATATTGATTTTGTGTAATGATTTAATCTCTGTTTAGTGACAGGAACACTGAAAACCGCCAACTTAGGTTGACAGAGCATGTATAAATTGTCTCTAGTATGCATACACAACCTGATATCCTAACTTGTCTCATGGCGACATATCCGCAATAGGCTTCGCAAATCTCAAAGCGTACTTAAAGCTGGGTAAGCGGCATTGGCGCGCTTCAATTTTCAAAACTACGTATTTTATAACTGTTTAAAACTGCTAAATTCTGTTGGGGTATGTAAATAAATGTATATGACAAACATGATCTCCTGATACTTATTCCTAACGCAAAACTTTCGATTTTTTACCTGAAAGGGCGCTTAAGTGTCTTTAAATATTTTTCGTAACTCACTGTTATATCTTCCGACTGTACCAGTTCTGACGCATCTAGCTTTAAGGTGGACCAGAAGAACACTCAGTTGTAATTAATGGTTTTTTATTTTACTTATTAAAATCAAAAGTCTAAAGTTTGACGGGATATATGCCCCACTGTAGTACTCGAACCATCAACGTCCTGTTCTAAAGCATTTGAGAGCTAAAAACCTAGCTGTCTGGACCACCGTGGCCTGCGAAATTGACGGTGGTGATGCTAGTCGATAGTACGATGCCGTAATGCTACGAGGCGCTGCGAACCGACGCCTAATTTCTTCGAGATAATCCTACCTACCCGGGTTCCTACTCTCGTCAAGACTTTTATCTAGCGCTTCTTACGACTGCACCTTACGATCCTCTCCAATCTAAGGAAATATAGCACTTTGCGGTTCGTCGGCTCACGGACTTCTATCTGGAAAACGGTAATTTCTTACTATTAAACTTGTGCACTTATGCATCGATTATAAATATTAAACCCACGTACACCGGAATAAGCGAATATGCACTGCTAAGTTGGTGCTTTATCATAGGTTACCTATTGGTGCCCTCGAACTCTACGAACGCTTCACAGGAGTAAAATTATTTTTGGAATACCGGTATAATATTACACAAAAGACGTTTGAGTGTGAATAAAGAAAAATGTAAAATACTCATTATAGTTTTCGTTGGGAAGCAGAGGCAGTAGACCACGATTATCGTTTATGCTTATTATCTACCTGTACTGTCGTTTCACCGTTGGCCTCACCCCTAAGAAGTGAGCCAGACCCAGTTTGCTCCTTTGGCGTTTTCTTTTCCCCTCTTTTCTATTTTTGCACGATATTTTGATAAATGAACCACTTTCGAGGACCCTCCGCATATTCCGCCCTTCCTTACTCTCTATCTTCGCTGTGGACTTAAATGATATAGGTGGTAGTATTTTCGTCGTTCGTAGTTCATCGTACGAAACCCCCAGAAAAGCGCGCAGTTTCAGTAGCTAAGAACTGGGCGTCGACTCTGTTTTATACGACAATATTTTGCACTTTGTTCTGTGCATGGACAAAAAATATGGCTGCGTTTCACACACTTTCCGTATGAGCTTTTACCCCATTGTGGCCTATCGGCATTTTTTTTCATTTGTCTTACATTTCTTTGTTCGTCTAGGACAGTCTTATTCAACGTTTCGTGGTGCTCCGTCGTTGTTCTCTCTCGTGTTCGTCTTCCTTGCCTTCATTTTTAACAGCTTATTTATTATTATAAAGACTAAATTTCTGTTACTTTCCCCGCTTCTCCTTCCTACTGTTTGGTTTTCTTGACTTCTAATCGTCTCTCATAGCAGCACAGCTGAATGAGTAAGCCGACGAAAATGGGTCCCAAGCTTGCAGCACGCGAGGCGGAAAAAATGACAATTGGCGCAACGGAAACAGCAATAGGACAGTGAGAACGCAGTCAGCGATGGCTTTAGCTCGCCACACCAGCTGGGTAAAACTTAGGAAAATAAATCTAAGAAATAAATACGAGCAGCTTTTTTGTGATTTTTTCTCGTTCTCCGCTTATTTTCTATTCGCACAGGTGCTGTTGACTGCCTGTACGGAGGTTTGGCTGCCATCGGCGGTTCGCCTCCTAGTACCTGGCCTGTGGGCTTCATGCCTAGTAAATAAGGCAAACCTGTTCTGGGGCGTAAAAAACTTGCGGCAAATCAAGGCGCTAACCGAAAGCAGTTCAATATGCGCGATTTTGGTAACTGCTGTACAGGGACAGATGGTAGCTGTAAGGGAAGATTTTACGACGAGACCTGGAATGGCTGTCCAAAGGCTCAAAAAAAA
This sequence comes from Varroa jacobsoni, assembly GCF_002532875.2. Taxonomy (NCBI): domain Eukaryota; kingdom Metazoa; phylum Arthropoda; class Arachnida; order Mesostigmata; family Varroidae; genus Varroa; species Varroa jacobsoni. Next base: position 30,848 of record NW_019213823.1, on the reverse strand, counting down.
TGCTACTGGCCCTTTCCTGCCGTATAAGAGTAGGGAAAATATAAAATTAAACACGAACGTTTCCGTCTATACATCCGTTAAGGGACACGGAATAGACATCAACTGAAGTATGTCAAAGCATATCTTACTGCTCGCGCTCGTCCAAGTTCCACTGACCGGTACATTTGAATAGTGATACACCGCATTTACAAACGAATCAGACAGACAGACAGCTAACGCTGATACTGGTGATAGAGTCGACTTAAGCCTCCTACGTCTACAGAGAGAGCTGACGCGTGGGGTGGATACACTCTATTGCTACTATATTGTTTGCATGTAAATCTGTAATGATACAAACAATTTTGTGCACACGAACTTAATCACTTTAGACAATGTGGTAACAGGGAGCTTTACATTAACTTAATGGTTGCCTACGAATCCATAGTGTATTGTCAATTTATGGCTGTCGTGGGTTTTTTAGACCTTATTATAAAACCTACACAATGTAAAAGATAACTATAGCTCGTTTCTTGACAACACGACCCTTATTTCATCGTTATTAGAAAGAAGCTAATACCGGGCATTATAGGAATATCAACAGAAATTCTTTCGGCATTTTAGGCTTAATGGAAATTACTTATTTGACGTTAGTTTAATTGCACATAGGTATTTTTAATTGAATAAGTATACATAAACAATACAACACAGGTACACAACATATATAATTCTTTGATACATTTTTCCTGACAAAAAAACGCAAAATTATTAGCAGCGGCGTTGGTCATGGACATGCTGTCTCGGTTGTCTTTAAAAAAAGCATCTTTCCTATTCGACGTCAAGATGGCCCTCACTGCAACTTACAACGTAACACTTATATAAATAAACTAAATAATAACAACGATAAAAGTCTATCGTTCTGATAGGATCGAGTTAGTATTCTCCAAGTGTGTCTAAAGTAAAGCAGATCTCCAACAAAAATAGGCTCGCATACCTACTGTGCGAGAGGGCGAGACACCTTTTAAAGAATTTCAAAAAAGGATTCGACCTGGCCTGAAATCCCAGTATATCTCCAATTTGTATGGTAGTAGATGAACAAACTGGCAGACCTGAATCCTAATTTCTTCTGCATAAGCTACATCATCAACTATGCATGAAAGGTATGCACAGCCGTAATTAGCGCATAGAGTAGCACGATATGCCATGCGCGAGTACCACTATCTCCCCTGTGGCATGCCTGCGTATCACAAGCCGGTGCGTGAGCTGTGGAACTTGACACAATCGCTACTGCGTGGGTTAGTGCTTGGACGTTTCCTTGTTACATGACATGGTTCACCAATAATCGTGCATGTCAATAAGTGATCAGCCATAAATTGTATTCGAAGGTACGGGTGAAGTATATTATATTAATCTAATATAAACCCTATGAAAAATGATGTTGAAGTCTAACGTTATGAACATTAGAAACACTTAATAGCCGTCTGAAAGGTATATACTACATATGTATATGGCAAGGCGATAGGACAGACTTTTATCTTCCATATTGAAAAAGCTAAGGACACAGCACGGAACAGAGCCAGCTTTATGAGGAAATAGACCGTGAGGCAATGCGCTCTAATTTCTCTTTGGATTCTATAGCAGTATCGGAAAATTTGGCATACTTTAGCCTTCTGTTTCGTTAACAGATATTTAACAGATAACCAGTTCAATAGAATGTTCGGTATCAGAAGACCATAGATATAATAGCTATGATGGAGGTCTATTTAACTAGATATCTTGTTATTTGACTTATTTATTTCGCTCAGTAGCTTTCTTGCTTAATTTTAGCGAGACAACTGGTTCCTTGTCGCGACACTCAGTGCCGCCATTGAATATTTTCACGTTGGACCCAATGAAATGACCTGAAACAATCTGAAAAACGTTGTTTTCCTGGAACAGATCGACAACGATATATAATAATAATAATTTCATATTTATAATCTATACTATTGATATCATTATGCGATCTAAAAATGCAAGAAAAATTTTTTAGTACAGATCTGATATATGTCCCTGCAAAAAATATTGTTACAATGGCTATGTACCAGCAACAAAACCGTTATCTGATGCCTTCTTTTTACATAGCTGAATTCCACCCCGCGTCTTTCGATGAACCGACTCTCAACCTTTGATCTGATACTAAACTTCGAAAACATTTTGTATCTAGCCTTTTCGTAAATGCTTACTTAAGAGTCAATTATATAATTTTATCATTGCGTAGTCCTTCCGCTCATCTCTCGCACTTGCTGAGTGCATCTACTATTATGTGAGCAGGCAAAGTAGTTTGTTCTTCCAGTGCGGAAAATCTTTCTCTGCGGTAGTGGCTAGGGACGTTGAGATGGATCTCTGTGACAGCCTGTTTCGCATCGGGTTTTGCGCCACAGTTTATGGACGCCACTGTCACAGTAAACACCGACGACCAAGCTTTGAGGGCTGGGGAAAAAAGACGTTTTTGGCTAAAAGTTTCCTAGCGCCACTCATGGTATCGAATCAATTGCCTAGCCATGCTTGACGTGTGCTAGAGGGATAGATACCCAAAACAGGCGCAGAGAAATCCCATAGGGACATAGGCTAAAGTCGACTGCAACTTATATGGACTCGATCGCGTTTTCTCTTATCACTTCTGTAGTCCATCAAGCGAGAGGCTCTCTCTGACGATAGACCATTTTGGGCTTGAACTTAATTGAAGCCACTTTCTAACGTCGAGTTGTTGTAAGCCAGCCAACAAGTTTGATGCAGTCGCTCTAATGGAGCAAAAGTAGCATATTTACTTATGTGATCGTAGTGTTACGTACACGCAACCTTTTTTGTCCATATATCGTTAGACATTGCTGTCGTTATCGTCACTAATTTCATCATAGAATACCCAATTATTTCTCTTACTCATCTTATCAACCAGTATATGTTTCTGCGTGTATGTGCTTTGTAAACATGATCGTAATTTTGAAAAGTATCATTTTGAGGAACTTTCTGATTTTCCTGACAACACTTACATGTTGAAGGCAGGCTCCTGTTTTTCCGTAATAATTTAATTTCTATCGGGTGAATCTAAAGCCATATCACACGATATTCTATCCATTATTGCAGTTACGCTACTCAAGTTATGTACTGTTTTTAGATAATTAATTTGAATACTTTAGCTAGATTTTATTGATTTGCTGCAAAACTTAGAGGTGTTGATTTTATCTATTCTCCTGGCCATCCTTTCGTTTCTATAACTTACCACAAATAATAATAACGATTATATTTAGAGAGTGACTCGAAGTAAGATCATATGGAATAGCTACGACTATATGTAATAGATCGTCATAACGATGACTCTATAGACTAATTGTTTCCTTCCCATCTGTATTTTAGTTTTAATGGCTAAAACTGGTCGGTTCCGATACCTTCAATAGGTTAATTAGCTATGGTTTCAGTAAAAATGATGTTCGACACGTTACGCATAGGCAATCTATCTATCAGGCAACGTAACGGCACAGTAAGCTGAAATAAAATATGGCAGCTGTCGGAAGCTGTCGGAATACTTAATAGGCGCCTCAACTGGGTATCTTTTCAGGACCTCGCCTTTACGCCTTCAGCGCACAGTTTATTCGATGATTTCAGTGGTTGTTCTGTTAGACAGAAAAATTTGCAATAAGCCTTTATCGTTGTATCCTCCACCTGCTAGTTATTCTTTTACGCTATTTAAATATAGATCTCTAGCTTGCATCGAGCCTTTTCTAGAGTCTCCTTTCTCGGTTTCCATCCTCATTTTTTTGTACACCGGTGACGTCAGCCGGCTGTAGTCCTTCTGATATTGCTTAGAGGATTCTACTTATATATTTCTCCCACTTTCTCTTGTCTACCTAACGTTAATTCATTTTGAATCGTAGTGGATTTACGAAGGATCTTATCAGTCCGATAGAGTGCTCGCGCCATTTTCGTCCTCGTTTCTCAATTACAGATTAACTGGTCCCAGTCTACTTATATTAGCGGGTGTCTGGGACCGCTAGAAGCAATTTCTACACTCAATTACCAGCCACTATCTGACATAGTACAATAATTTTCAAGTTTTAGACTGATATACGGAATCAGCTTGAAGATTTCAAGATAAAACCTTCTTCGAAGAAAATAGCTTAATTGCTAAAAGGTAAATTAATTTAGAGGGAGTGCTCCTTATCGTTTGTCGTACATTAATCACAGGTGTCTCTCAATAGTACTGCATCATTCATACTGATATATATTTTCTAAGAGTTTTAATATCACTAATTGAATAGTTGTAAGCTTTTCTATTTGCTTCTTGTCGAAGGTGTCAGTTATCCTGCGTAGCATCTGAAGTAATGAAGGTGCATAGGACAATTCAATACAACAATGAGTTGCATTGTCACCTATCAATCTTGCAGCACAAGTTTATACTGCACTTAATCACTTTTGAGCTGATTACCTCGTTAGGCCGCTTATGGTCCAGATAATATTATTATCATAATATATAGACTGTAAGTATATATAGAAAATATATAGACTGTAAGAAGATAACCAGAATTTAGCTTTTCTTGATTCTTCGAAGTACTGGAGAAACTTTAACGGATTCTCGTACCTACGGTAATGTTTTTAGCCCAATGAATAGCACCGCGACAAGTATACCGCTCATTGATGCGACCGATATCAGTAACTATGATTAGATATGAGTCGATAGTCCGGATAATTTCGATATGATCCGCTTCAGTTGGCTTTGACCCATCGATGTCACACTGATCGTCCCTTATGTGCCTTTCCCATATGTATTTTTCCAAGCAGATGGTTTGGTTCCAGTAGCCCAAAATATAAGATATTCCCTCTTGTTGTGTGCTCGAGGAATACGGCACACGCAACTTTCCAAACGCTCACACCGATGTCGTGTCGCGATTTTGAGCGCATAGGTCCTGTTTACTTTGTTTTTTTTTTTTGGCATCTTGTTGATTTATGCTGAAGATAGTGTTTTCGAACTCTACTTTTACTACTTACTAGCAAGGCCGAATTTGTTAACACTATTTTAAATAGGCACGTGCGAAGTTTAGCGAAAATCGACACAGGATTTGCAGTCAGAATTGGGGCTGACCCCCTATGTCACATACTGTGCTCTATCCTACCCTTCCAGACTGTTTTGTACGTCCGCGCACTATTCTTTCCAGCTTATTAACAAACAGGATTAGCTTGATCACTTCGCATTGTTTCGTATTCCCATATAGAGCTAGACGTATTGTAACTTAATTAAGTGCGTCATAGTTCAGTTTTGAAATTTTTTTCTTGTTTGTCTGGTTGTTTTACGGCATTTTATCACAATTGGCCATTGCTATAATGTAGAGAGATTTCAGCTTCGTCTCTGTCCCTCATAGCTAACTATCTTACTGGATTTTTGCATCAAATTGCCTGAGAGTCAGCTGGCTGTCCATCATACCCTAACTTCCAACATGACAGTATAATTTATACAAGGCGAGCGGGAAAGAGTTAAATATATACAAGCGTTCAAGGAGGAGAACATTCTCCTCGTAACTTCCTAGTATCCGATGTCGCCGATCTTGCTTATCCATCCTTCCCTTCTGCGGAAGTCATCGTATGAAGACGGTTTGGGAGAGGGTTCCGCTTCAAGAGCAGGGGCGTTTTATTCTGGGGGTCAACCTGGGGATTGAAGCAGCAGCTTACTTTTCTGCTTGAGCTTGCAGCAGGGGTGTGTTGGCGCACACTGAGGTCTGTATCCGTCGCCTGTCGTGGGTATTAGGGTGAAGTGTGGGTTAGGGCGTACAAGCCAGAGTATCGAATTTGGGACTGAGGGCTGGAGTTGTCTAAAGCGAATGGGAAGGTTCCCTTGAAAGGATTTTTTTCTTCCAGGGACCAGAGTAGTAACGAAGGCGACGTTAGGAGACGAACACGCCTACGAGGTAGAATACGGTAGGGCAAGATTGTAGGTAATGTGGTGTCTCTCTTCTCAAAAGCCTGGGCAGCGTGCTTGAGTTGTAGCAAGGCAGCCGAGCTGCTGCCGCTGGTGGCGACGACCGTTGCGACCGCGGTAAAGCGACTCTTCTTCCGGCTTCTTGGGTGCACCGGTGCTACCACTGCTAGCGTCGAGTTAATTAGGCTTGCGTTTTAGAAAGATAGCTGGCGTGTGGACGGGACGAACTGGCGGAAAGGGGTCGCAGTCGGCGAGTGGGAGTCAGGGTGAATATCTTAACGGCGCTGGAGTAGGAAAACGTGACTCGACCGTCATTTCTTTATGTGCTTCGCCGCATTACGGTACCAGTAGCGGCATTGACGAAGCGTCTCTGTCTCTCAGATAGAGTAATAGTCGCAGCGATAGCAGCAGAAATACTCCTGTTTGTGCAGTGCGACACAACACCGTGTGTCTCCCCCGCAGCTTCTTCCCACTTCCACCGGCTCTTCGCTATTCGCAGGGCGAATTTCTGCCGTCTTGTGTGTTTTCCCTGTCTTAGTGACGTCTCGGCGGTACTTTCTTGAGAGTCGACCCTTTAGCCGCTCACATTATGAGCGGCCTTTGCTAGGACCAAAAGGCTTTGGAAGGCAAATGAAGACCCAGTTCACGGCGCGTGAAATAACGTATGTTTGCGGAGTTCCCCCTATTCCCCCTGTAGCGTCCTATTCATCCTCACCTAATGAGAGAAAGGTGTGCGACAGCAGAATGGCTGCTTCGGGTTTAAGAAACTGTCGGGTGGATAGTGGATGAAGATGCGGCTTGCGATCCGCGGCTCACGGCCAGCACACTGCCGCATTGTTGTCTCGGCAAGGTATACAAGACTCAGAGCCTTGTGTGCTAATCTAGATCGGCAATGGGCCAATACGACACGCTACCAATGCTGCTGTCCAGATTGAGATCCGCCTCACAGCTTAATAATACGTGATATATTTCTTTATTGAGGTAGGGTCGGGGAGGGAGCAGCTCCGTAATTATAGCGAAAGCCATAGCCCACGTTGAAACGAAGAAAGGAGAGTTTAAACTTGCTTCCCGCTGTTATGTTATATCATTTTGTGGATAATTGGATGCACTTTATTATGAAAGAATGCGCCGACAGCATAACAGATAACGAAGGATAGAGGGATATAGATGTACGAATAAAGGTACTTGTCTTCATCTTATTCGTGTTTGAACCACTTCTTAGCAGCTTATTGGCTTAATGTGGGCCGTCCTTACTGCAGTCAATTATCTGTAGAGTTGTTGTCCTTACAGCTTTTAAACATTGAGAAGCTAGGCGAAATGAGTCAATGAAGCGCTACTACTCGGCGCACCCTTTCCTGTGTTCTGTGCTCTACCTGTATGCTGTAGCTTCGACTGGACCAACGACAGTGTTTCGAAGATCCAAGTATAGCATACTCAAGGCCAATGGCGTGCAGTGGCGCTAATCGAGCGGATCCTTCTCTCCGCTTACATTGGTATTTACCTTAGATACCTGTGAGATTGATGGATGCCTATTTTAATACCCAACATTTCAGTGGATGGGATGACATGGACGACGTCTTGGCTTGCGGCTGCCAAGGGCGCGGGCCATTGCATCAACAGTTTTGTGCCTGACGGCAACCACAGCGGCAGTAGCAGCCTCACTACTAGTACAAAGCAAAACCAAAGAACGCTCTTATGCTGGTGTCCCTCCGCTGTCGTGCTCTTAAACTTTCCCGAGTCGATCGCCACCGGGTTGCGGTCTTTTTCTTCGTTAGAAGATAATGAAAGAAGAGTCTCGTATAAGGCATATAGTTCCGTATAAGAAACGCTAGTAAATGATACTATATTATTTTGCTAATAAGATTGATAAAACGTCCTATTTTGGGAAGGTCCTAAAGTTTGATTTGCCATAAGTACAGCTGAAATAAGTCTGCATGTTTCTTCATTTTACGCATTTTATGTTAATTTAAATGTGAACTTGCATCTGAGTTGATTTAAATGAATCATTATTTTCTACGTTATACTTAGTGCTCGTAACATAATGATTCTATGCTATGAAGCTGGTACTTGGCTTAGATATATTGTTTCATTCTATTTTTAAATTATTTTTATACTTTTAAACATTCCGTCACACATGTATGCCTTCAAGCAACTTAGACACAAGCTGCCGTAATGGCTTGTCATATTCTTATTGTTTTAAATGGAAACGTTTGCACGGGGTATCTTGGGTGTGCAAGGCTATTATCTAACAACTACGTTCCTGCTATTCTATACTCGAACAGATTGTACACTGGACTCCACTGAGCTAACTGACATCTACACGTTAACGTTATAGCATTTATGTACACTTTGCTTCGTCTATGTCACCCGACTGTTTTGCCGGATCACCCCCTTCAATAGAATTTAGCATCTGATACGTTCTTTTCTCTGATACGTCCTCTGATACGTGGTTTTTGTCTCCTCGAGTGAAGTTGAGGATGATACAACGTCGCGTTAACAGGCCCTCATTGATGCTGTTATTCTCTGCAAGTGTGCTACTTTCGTCTTGATTTTCCACGGCTGACACTAAGGTATTAAGCCTTTGTGCCGACCATTGGGGTGTCCCACTTTGTGCGTTGAATGTGTTGGCGTCAATTACTCCCCATGTCCACTTCTCATCTCTTTCTTAGGCCTCTTGCTACACGTGTTAGGTCCTTATTCTTGTCAGTCCTTCGCTGCAAGTGACGTTGCTACGAGGAAGAGCGTATCAGAGTCAGAATGCTCACGAGAGGGAGAAACTTCCTGGAGACAATGGGGCGCCGTCAAGGCCGATGACGCATCTTCGTCACGTGTGAGTCGACATCGCGTTGTGGTCGTTCGGCGTACCGCTCCATGCCAGTCGATCCGGAAACAGGGTCGGTCGCGGCTGTTATGCTTCTTTGCTGTCGGGCTACGATTGTAGCCCGACAGCAAAGCCCATTCTCAAACCCCAGTTCTTGCAAGGGCAAGTCCCACAGGGTGAACGCAGACCCACTGAGATGGCTACGTTTGTAATAAAATGAGCTTGGGGACTTGCCATACAATAGCACGGAGGCGAAAAACGGTGTGATGACACAAAGCTCAGTGTTATTCGAACGAGCGGATACGATCTGAAGTATGGTCACAAGAGTCAGCCTCGAAAAGTGAACGTCGACTGACTTCTTATACTGTTGTTGTTCTATCAAAATGTCGTTTAAGAGATGTAGAAATAAGATTACGGCTATATTTACCGCGCTTCGTATTGCTTGACTTTTTACAGGAGGGCTCAAGTGTGTCTGGGTTAAGTTTCCAACGTGAGTCAGTTCTGTGAGCTAGGTTCAATTTCTATATATTCTCATCAATATTTTTATCGACCTTCTAAGTTGCGAAATCCATGTCGATCCTACTGTCCGTGACAAGAAACAAAGGATAAGCACGTTAGTGAAGTTTGATGAACGCCGTGTATATACATAGCCCTACGAAATTACATGAGCCACATATGATAAGTCAAAGTTTGAAATGAGTGCTGGGCTCAACTTCCTGTAATACTGGAAAAAGGTTCTCGATTAAATATTCTGATTAATTAAATCCTAAATAAATTATTTGCATGCCTGGTTAGCATAAGACGTTTTTATACTATAAAATGTACGAAATTAACAGTTCGATTTATCGTCATCAGATTTGTTGATATCATCTTCAGTGCAGCGCAATAGGTCGGCCAGTTGGTTTTGAACTTTCTATTAAAAGAATATATCCAAATGGTACTACGCTACACAGGTGCGCCTAGTTTATTAAAAAAACGTATAATTGACAACAATGCTTTTCTCTAAAACATTGTTAGCGACCCAAATTGACCTTAGAAAAGCACATCATACAACTTCGCTATGCCTCTGTTGACGGCGAAATTTATAGACACTTAACATTTCCTGTTACTGTGGCTATGTATCAAGATACTGCATGGGGGATTCTGTATGTAATAAACAAGTAGTATGACATTGAGGACCTAGTTAAGGATTAGGCTTTGATAGTAGATTATGTGAACTGATCCTGAATTTGACCTTCACAGCGAGGTAAAACAAATTACGGAAAATGCGTTTGACAAATTGTTATCATTACCAATAAATAAATGCGCACCTGTTCGAATAGTTCATCTGAATTTAAGATTATCGTTCCAAAAGGAAATTGTAACTGTAGGCCATGTCTCTAGCCTGCATCCGTTTTGTAGTAGCCGGTCATATATAGGTCGTACTAAGCGTGTGATAGGGCAAAATAGGGCTCCTAGTGGCTGTTGCACGTTGCTGGATGTGAAAGAAAAGAAGCGAAAACGGCTGAGTTGTTGGCCGTCGTTTTCCGTACAGGCTTGCTTTCAGCTATAAAACCTTATCTGATTGGGCGTATAAATGAGAAGTATTGTCATACACTGGCGTTCCTTAGCCTGTTGGCTTGTGTCACCTGCAAGCAGACCCTTTCTATACACGTTTTTTGTTTTCCGTCCGGGCATGCTCGTGTAAATAGGACATTATTCAGATACCTCTCCATCCGAAATACTGCAATATGTTCATGTACACATAGATACACCCACAAACTAACTTGGCGACAAGCACCGGCAAGCGGCGGGGCTCTTCGTCTTACTGACATGATCTAAATCTAACCGTTTGCGCTTCTTCGTGCACCGGCTTCTTGCGACGTTCCTCTCCATATACCATTTCTCTTTTCTTTGCAAAACGTCATTTCGACGTTTGGCCTCTTGACCCATTGAGGTAATCGCGCGTTCTCGATCTCCTGTACCAGCGTAACAACCTGAGCTGGGTCGGCTGAACTTTTTCGGTTGGCATCAGGATACCGCCGAGAGACAAGTTACCGTTATAACTGGTTTCCAACTCTCGGCCAACGGCCTCTGGTTTCCTTTATTCCTTACTTGTCTATGCGTATGTCAGACGAGCAAGATTAGCTGACAATATGTTTGTGTGTTTTTTTCATACAAAATTGCATTTTGTTCTAATTCAATTAGTAGCTTTACTTGTGACGTCTACGGGGAAACATAGAATAACCATACACATATTCGCTTATCATAGATTAGAATAGCGTGCGTAGAAGTAGCAGACAACATTTTCCTCAACCATTGAATAGAGATTATTTTATCAAGAGATCGATATAATCGATAGACTTCATTTAAAAAAGGAAAGCATCATTTTGCTTTGGATTGTGTAGGAATCGTAGTGGTTTGGGTAGTTTAACCTTCGGCTGAAAAGGCCGGAGGTGGTTGGCTTAATTTCGCTCAATGACAAATGCTGCACGACGATTGTGACTTGATAGTGATACATTTTTTTATATGTGTAAAATTGTAAATAGAAAAATGCTGAATTAATTTATAGATGTTCGTAAAGTAACAGCGATAACTAGGGTTACCGTATAAACATTGAGTTTGTTTGAAAAAAGATAAAAATTTTCGTCTTCGTCTGGTGCCCCTATTGTAAATTACTCTTCGACTGCAACGGGTTAAGCGGGAACATGAATGAAAAATTACACTGTCAATTTCCGTTAACGTATTCCAAAGCATAGACGGTCAGCCTTTAGGTATGTAAAGGAAAGGGTTTTTGAAATTCGTTTCGAACGATGTACACGTATAAGCAAACTACATGTTTGTTCAGAACGTCTCGAAAGGTCTACGGTAAGTACGCCAGCGTATATTCTATTGGTGAACTTCCCTTGAACCCTCTAGGTAATTTCGTTCTTTATTCATTTACGAAAAAAGCCTCACTTCCATGGGCTGACAAATATATATGTTAATACAGGCCAAGCGGCACTTCATAATCTAGCTGCGCGACATCTGACTCAAAAGCGGGTAAGTATAAAAGAACGTATAACAGAACTACAAGACGCAGTTGGAGCAAATCTCAAAAAATTTTTCTGCAGCATATATCGTTGAACTAAATGCGCCGGACAATATCACGTTAGGTATGAGGTCAGCATGAAACACGAGCGTATCTTCATAGCATTTGGAAAAGTTCAATTGATCAATACTTCTATTTCGTATAGTTAAGGCTAGTAAACATATACAACTGGGCCTATTTCAGCACTGCCGTTGGATAATATAAAACCCATTTTTTTTTTCAATTTTTATTATTAATGCATTATTCAGGTACTCTGATAATCTTCAGTTTACAGCAAGGTATAGTATGTCTTTCAGAACTAGGTGAGCAGATGGTTATTCTATTACTCCACTGAATTTTCTGATTGTATTCAATGACATACTAATAAAGGGCCAACTATCTTTATCATCTGAGCGATTGAAGCAAACCTACCATCGACATATTTTCCCTAGGCAGCCAATCAGTCATCCCCCTTCTTCACGCTGTAGAAAAATGGGGGGTCAAGCTCGACTATATGGGGTGTTCTCGCCTTTCTCGTCTCGTTCGAATGGTGCACCAATTTTTTTCGTTTTATTCGGCTTTCCCAAACGCTCCTGTATAAGATCGCCGGTCCCAGTTCTAGCGTTGTTCTCGTTTTGATTCTAATTTTCCTCCTTGTCCTCCTGCCCGCCAGTACCTCTTATTCTTATTTCACTTTGCTCGGTTTCCTCAATCTTCACCCGGTACTCCCGTAAACTTGGTTTTCGACCATTTGGAAAATCAGTAGCGGGAACATCGGGGTAATGGATGTAGCAGAACGTTTCATAGAAAGGTTCGAATTGTTACTCTATCTGTATACAGTCTTCGCTAGCGCATTGCCCCCTTGAGTAACGCGCGACCTCGGTCGACCTCGATCGCTTCCACTGCACGAACACCCGCATACAAGCCTTTGGCACAACTCAACTCTATTCTTCTCTGTCAAAAAAGAAATGTCAACGACAGCCAAACAGGACTACTCCGACTTAGCTTGCGCCTAAACCATACAGTCCGTCGCTAGTTTAAACCAACCATAGAAGTATAAGTGATCCAAAAGTGCAGATGGGCGAAAAAAAACTGAAGTTGGGGCCAACGCTGTGCGTTCTTTCCCCCGTTCCTTCGTCGGCCAGGGCGGCTTGGCCGATCCGGCACGCAGGCACACGTCCATACGCACGATCACAAAACTAAATTCTTTATTTTTTTACCTCGGCCTTTGTTCTTCATGTGTTCAACATTCTCCTCCGCTTTGTGCTGTACTTCCTTCGTCTCATCGCAAGCAAAGTTGCTGTTGTCGCCCTATTACTGATAGTGCTGGCATAGCTCTTGTTGGTGTTATTATCGTTGTTGCTCTTGTCCTCACCGTCATGCAGGTACGTCACGCTCGGCAATGGGCGCTCACTTCACAGTTTTCTCGTTCACATCTTTGTGCGGACACTGCAATAGCGAGGGCATCGCTAACTGGGTGCAAAGCGTGCTTCCGCTTGCCTGTTCCGCCGCGTGGCTGTTTTACCAACCGAGAGTTCGAGCTGTTCTCGAACAGCAAAGTGGACGGAACGGACTAACGCTCTTCCATCATTTTCTGCTACAGCTCAGGAGACCGTTCTCCTGGAATTTGCGGAAGCTTGCAGGTCGAATCTGCCACTTACACTTATGCCAAGAGTTTTGCCTGCTGACTACTTTGTAGAATCGCGTTATGGTTTCGGCACTCCTCTGGGATCACCAAGCCACGCTGATCCCCTAAACAAGAGAAGAGGATGCTTTGTGACGAGTTAATGCTGGTTAATACACCGTAACAGAAAGCAACAAAGGGGACGGGAAGAGTTCTGAAGGGAAGAAGAAGTAAAGAACAACTGAGTAATAATAAAACTATTACTGTCTCGACATTTTGCCAATCCCGGTACCTATTCGTCCTTCCACCTTACTCTAGACGAGGCTCTTCTCAACGTAAAGTTGAGATACCTGTTATTGTGTCCCCTTCTTTGTTTTTTTCACCATTCGTGTTATCCTTTAATCCTTAGTCAGATTTAGAAGTAAAGAAATCGTCTTGAAAGGTTTAATCCTATATGCTATGTTAAATTCCTTTGATTAGCATCCTTCCTTGGGTATTCACCTTTTCTCCGTACCAGCGAAAATTTGGCGCTGTGCTGATGGTGTCCTTCTAGCTTGAAGGAAGCTCGAGTGTTCCTTTAACCATATGATTCTGCCCGACCGTTCTGAATCGTTCCTACTAATTGACAAATAGTAGTGACGTACAGGAGATCACTGCAAACTTGTCTTTATGATAGTAGATAGTAGTACTTAAAATAATAACCGCTCCTATTGCCAACATGTAAATTCAAGGTCTGCTCAGTAAATCTATCATGAACACATTTATCTTCATGTTTACTAATTAATCCAGTTTTTGACACTGGCTAACAATGTCGCAATCAGCCCGACTAAACAGCTAAACGTGATTGGAATCGCACGGTAACTCCCGCGACCTAACCGAATATTTATAGCCTTACACAAGCGATAGTATACTTTAACCAAAATACCCATAGCATATTGTTCTAAAGCTAGTAGATCCAATGACACTTCTCGTACACATTTCTCTATAGCGCAACGGGCTCGTTTCGTTACATGCTCAGAGTATGACTGTGATAGCCTACGTTTTTGCCCTTTCTTATTACACGACAGTACCTATCTGATAGAAACGTGCGGGATAGGTTTTTCAGGAGACAAAGCCTCACGTTTCTCTTTCTCATTGTTTTACACCTAGCAAACTGTCCCGTATGAGTTCTACTAACCATTCCAGGGTCACTCTGACCTTACCGCATTCCCTGGCGACCCGTCGCCAGGGCTGTGACTTCTTTTCCTGCTTCTGGGCTTGGCTCTGCTCGTCTTTCCCTTTCTGTATTGTCTCTAATGACGTCTGCAACCTTGCCGCAGGCTGTGTCAACCTCGCAAACTTTCCTGACTGCAACAGCAGCACCGCCAGCTTGCTCTCTCGTTCTTACTTTTGCCCTATGTAACCAACATAACCTTGAGCGCGAGCGGGCAAACCGGTCGATACCGACAACGAACCCTTCAACGTAGCTTCAACAATCTTGTGAATCCCTTCGATGGTGGTTCGTAGTTCAGATATACGTCTGTTGTATAATATAGGTGACCCTCAATGGCTCGTCCATCTGCTCTAGCAGTCCGTCTGTCTACCATTGCCACTGTCAACCGCTCACCTACCGCCTGTTAGTTTCCTACCGCCCTTACGCCACACTGTAATGTTTATGTCTTATTCCCTGTTGATTACAGTAGATTCGCAAGGCGTGCTAGGCATGCCTGATCATTACTCGAAACAGTTCGTCGTGTGTGTCGAGTCTTAGCGAGAAAGTACGGCGGAAGGACTTGGGAGGTTGCGCAGCGGTCAACCAGGCCCCTGTGTATGCGGCTGGGTCGGGATACTTGACGGGTCGTACGTGGGATGCCACAGGAGCATTGTGGCGGAAAAGGGTATATGCTGAAGGGGAGAATGCTGCCACCGGCACCGCTACTCTGATAGACCATTAACGGCAACGATACACGTTTATTAAATTTCCGCTTCCTGTTGATGGTAGAGGTTACTTGGAAGGCAGGCAAAAATATCGGGGATATAGCAGGGCAAATCTTATCTTGCTACGTTCCACGTTTCGCGCTCAGCTGTTCTGTGTCGTTTTAACACTAAATGTAGTCTTAGAGTCGTCGGAACGCTCTCTGCCATTTCAATTGCTGTTACTGCAGTAGGCATGCCGAACATGGCAGTACAAAACCGTTGCCAGTCTGAAGACGATTTTTCCGAACCGTGGGGTTTGCCTGCGAAGCGGATGAAAAGAAAAACACCGTTGGATTTCTTCGATCAATGTTCGCTTTGCTTTCAGGAGAAGATGGTCTCCATTCACTGTCAGTCCAAATGAACTTTTTAGCTCCTGTGCACGCTGGTTATCTCAATTCTACTCACAGAAGAAGGTGGCTACCATGAAGACAACGGTAGACGAGAAATTATTCTCATTATGGGAGATATTTCTCATCCTAGTTGAATGTGGAGCATGCGCGAAAGAAAGCAACAAGAAAGAGAAACACTCGAAGGAGGATAAAATAGCAGTAGTAAACTCTCGGACGACCAACTGCTTCGCGGAATGTATTCGCACAAAGCTATTATCCACTATCAGCATGAGCGCTTTGGCCGCCCACTGTGAACAACGCTAGTTTGGCTGTTCAGGCGCTAGCTACGCAGACGTCCACTGCTAGAAACAGCTGAACGTCGCAGATGTCGTTTTACTGTATACGCAGCCGGGGGCGTCAAACGACACCGTGAATCATCCTCCCCAGAGGTGTAAAGAGAGAAACACTGAGTATAGGGTGGAGCAAAAAGAGACAAAAGAAAGAGAAAGAGCCCAGTTTGAACAGGTGAACAATTGCAGTTGTTGTTGTCATCATCGTCGTTGCTGTTGTTGGCATCATCGGGTGTCGCTGCCGGCAAAACTCCTCCCTTGCCCCTTGCTCGTTCCTGTTCTTGTCGTATAATCAAAAAGAGTGTCAGTGCTGCTAGGGGTAGGGGGTTGCGGACTCGCCTGGTGGCCACAGCTGCTCCGTCGCTATCCTGGCGTTGTTCCGCACCATCCGCGCGCAGAAGACTCGAGGCGCTGCCTGCTACCCGAAAGCTGAGAACTCTTCGTTGTCACTGTTGTTGCAAGATACTGGTTGCATCACTGCGCCTACTGCGAGGCCGACTAAACGAAGGCCGGCTAAGTCAGGCCAACGGACTACCGTGTTGAAAAGAATACTAAACAGTGGTGCAGCGCAGAGACCAACATGCGTAGCCAGCGAGTGATCGGGCAAGCTACTACTGAAACGGCAAGCAGCAGTAGCAGCAGCGACAGTAGCAGTAAGAAGCGAACTTTTTTCCCGAAGAGTAATCTAATTCATTGCCGCGTTGGCCTTGCAGTTGGGGCAGCCGAGGGAGTGGCAATGGCAGCTGTGGTGTAAGCATAAGCGTCTGTTGCAGATGGTCGCCTTGAAGACTCAATGAAGAGAGACGAGTAGTAAGTAAACGTAACAGAACCGGGGAGAGGGTCCTCAACACAGGGGCTGACAGACGAATTCTGTAGCTGTTTCCTCTCGTCAAGTCGCGAGATACTGGTCTCTTGGCGAATTCTGTCGGCGCCAATGAAACCGCTTTAGGTCCCTGAATGTGTCTGCTCATAGGCTGATACGCACACGCTCGCGTCAACTCATACGGTTTCTATATCTATTGAGTTAAAGGACAGAGATTCGTCAGCTGTAAATTTTTCCACGAACGCGCGTATTGAGGTGGATATAACCGACATGAGCGGGAGCTTATAAAATATGATAGAGATAGTAGTACCCGAAAGTGTCCAATCGGCGATTGCGGATCTCAGAAAAGCCTAGCCATCTTATTGAGGTTTAAGGTCTCACATGCGTAGGCAGCAATGGCAAACAAGTGTGCGTTCAGCGGCCCTGTCTGTTAGGCAGAGGTTCGTATTAGAGAAAATCGAAATAGAAAATGGGAACCTGTTTGTACGAACCCTACGTGATCTGTGGCGGAATCATACGGCATCGCTTATGTAACTCTTGGCTGCTGACTGAGAAGGGAGGTTCCTTCTCCTTTCTAAGCCGCCAAACGCTGTTTACAAAAGGAAGACGAAAGGAGGTTGCCACCCACCCAGATCCTGTACTACGTTGGTCATGTCGCGACAAGTGAGAACGAGAAACGGCAGGGCGAATGCCAGTCGTTTGAGAACAGCCAACCGACCGACCAGCAAGGAATGCTCTGTAGAAAATGGCGCGCAGACAAAGGATCGAGCGAAACGTTAAGGCGGTCATGATGGCCCCAAGACAGCCGAGACCTCTTTAACGGCTAGTGGGAAAGACTGGAGCGCCAGAGAGTCAGATCTGCCGAGGACAATGTCTATGTGTTCTGTTTGTGGTGGCGGGCCGACTGGCTGGCTGGCTGCTTTCGAACGATCACTCAGTACTCTCTTTTTGTCTTTCTTGCTTTTTCGTTTTCTCGCCTTCATCGACCCGACGGTACCGGCGTGGCCGAAATTGTCTCTTCGTGGATCCCAACGGATTTATCACAGACCTAATTCAATTGACAGTAAGGAGCGCAGCGGACAGCGGGCTGCACGCTCTCGTGCCTCCAGAAGCAGGGCAAGAGCAATGGGGATGTAAAGCCACGACTTCACCACCAACAGAGGATCGTGGCTCTTTGCAAACCTTTTGCAGTCCTTCTAGGTACCTTGTAGAGAGAGCACATGCATTGGGAAGAGAATGGCAGCACTGGGCAAGACTAGACAAGAGAAAACCCAGGAAGTGAGACAGAAGAGAAGAAAAAAGCCTGGACCTGATGCCTAACCGTCCAGAATTGTACCTTAACCACGACTGGATGGCTGACCACCAGATCACGACCGTTAATCCTCATTTTCACTGAGCTACACCTGGATTCGGTGGCAATCTACGACAAACAACCAAAACTAAAGGAAGCTGTGTATTACCATATAGTTTGTTGTCGGACGTTAACTGTCCTGTAGATTTAAAGCAACATAACACACTGCAGTAGCAAGAACAATAGTCTTAACCGATGATTATCTTACTTTTTCACGTGGGTAACCGTGGTCCTCGATCGACCGCGTGTACAAGTCAGGCTAATCAAGCATGTTTATGACTAGTTAACTTCGAAGTCCACGCATATTTCAAATATATATATATATATATGTAAATTAGTTATCTTATATTAGATATTATATCAGATATCCCAAGCTTCTGCACATATCCGAACGTTATACCTGCATTACATTTAACCTGTGAATAAAGCTGCGTTTAAACTAAACCACCCCTGTTAGCACACCTTGAAATCAGTACGTTTACGCCTATATGTGGACCTTTCGATCTTCTCAATATAAAGTATACATTACTTCCGAGAATTATAAAATGAGATCTGTAAAGCATGCATGTGGCTATCACTGTCCTGGCCTACTCAGTTGCCGTTGCTTCAAATCTAGTCCACTAAGAATCGGGAGGAAATGAGTACACTGTACTAGAATATACAGCTTGCACATGTTGTTACACCCATTCATGCACAGTATTTCGTTCGTCTTGTGTTCTCGTAGGAATGCTGTGATACTCTTGGGGGTTTCTGTGTCGGGACCGCATGTCGGAGGGTGACCAAGGTCTAAACGACTGTAAAAGTTGCCTTCCTTCGACCTTTGTTGGTTGCTGGCAAGTCTCTTACCATAATGAGATATTCAGTTCAGCAGTAGAATGAATTGATGCTGAGTGACTGGAGAAGAGAGATCGAATAAGAAAAGATTCAGTATCATTACATTTGTAGTGCACATGAGTAGCTCTGGACAACGGCATGGGTTAGTTAAGAAATCGATGAAGTTGAGGGAAACTGTTGTCTTTATTCCTGTCTTACTCAAAGTAGCTGGAAATCCCCACGAATAATAGAGTTTCTATCTTGCTTCCTCTTGGACCCCGCCGGTCGTTTCACGAACTTTTCCATTATTTTTCCTTTTTATAGAAATACGCAGAAATGAGTTAATAAAATATACTGACACAATAACCGAAAAAGCTTCCGAAATATGTCATTATTCATGGCCATGGATGAGGGAGTTATTTGCGTTTTAAGAAGGCTCACCCATGTCTGAACATCTCTATTTTTTTTTCTACGCACTGACCTGCTCTCATCCTCGAGTTAAGGATACCTACCTAATCAACATCATTCATCGGCATCGCACGCCACTTATAAACCAGGCCTACGTGGACACTGATCTATAGGGTTCACAATGGCAGAACGAAGGTAAAAAGCCACATCGTCTTTGCTGTTATCACGATAGTCCATTGGACAATTTGCCGATATGTCCCCGCTACTGTGAACAAACGACGGTGGGAAACCGAAAGCGAGCGCACAATCGTAGTAGCAATAGTAGTCGTGTAACAAATGAGAGCGCACGAAATGGCACAATAGGCGAGTAAACGGTCATCCGCTTTCGACGTTTCTGAGAGGTGTCTAGTTGTCCTTTACGTGCCCTTTCTCTCACCACGCTTTCTTCCTTCTAGAGGTAATATCTCCCTCTTTCAATTTTTGATCCAAGGCCCACGACCGGTCTGGTGACGTCCTTGCCTCTCGTACCTCAGCTTCGTTTGCCTCATAACGATTCACTCTCAAGTGACAAAATTCGATGTCTCAGCCCTATAGGGCGATGACGAAAGAACTACTCTGTCTCTTTTTTTGCTTGCTATCGCGTAAAACGTCCGCCATCCCGGCAGTCATTTACTGGTCCGCGACAAAAACAAGATTCTAGCCAGGTGGCAATGAGTTCACCTTATGAGGCGCACGCGAAGCAATCGATACTAACGGGAAGCGAATAGGTATGGAAGGAACAAATGAGCTTACAGAAAGGCTTTTATCCCAATGTACAGGTACGGCAACGATACATATTATTATCAATAGAAGATAACTTTAGACGTTTGCATGAACGTGTGTAGTAAAGATTTTGTAAGAACTTTTGTTGGCATGTATACCTACTTAATTTTACGCTATCCTTGTATACAGAAAAATGCAGGGTATGCGTTAAACTTAAACTTAAAAGCGTGTATAAAACATGGTATCTCACTGAAATCAGCCAAGGCTTTCGAAGAAAGCCATTAACAAAATGATTTAAGTAATAAAACATTACTTAGGGTCGTTTTTACCGGTATGTAATACATATAACATATTAAACTTCAGCTGCTTCATTCAATTCATGTGTTCGTTGGCTGAGTGGAATATAATTTTTGTTCTGATCACGGCAAGCTTTGAAGACTTCAGCTCAGGAGATGACCATTATGAGTAAAGTGAACCACATTATGAAATGTGATATTATCCTAATAATTGGTTATTCTAGAAGTGCAAAGCCCCCTCCGGTTGTCGTCTAAAACGAGGTTTTATTTGGGGTAGATAGAAATATAAAGCAATTCGTAGGATAAGAAGACTTCGTATATTCTTATAACAGGTTTCAATAATGTACCGAGAAACCAAATAATTCTTTGATAAGAGTATCCAAGTGTCATAGGCAGAACAAAATATTTATCTGAAACTGAACCTGCTAAATCACAAATGGTTATCGCGGCCAGTATTTTAGTAGCTTTTATATTTGGCCAGAGGCTATTTTATAAATTCTATATTAAGTGTCAGCCGTTTTCGGCCTTATGAATATCTTTTTACTCTTTTCACTGGTAGAATCTGTAGTGATCAACATCGGAATAATTAGATAAAAAATACAGTTCAGTAGTTCTCACAAATCAGTGCTCGAACAAGTGTGTTATTACACTATCACTGTTTGTTTACACTGTGAGTTTTGTTGTTTCTTAAAGTCTCTGACAGACTGTTTGACCAAAACTAACGTTTTCTTTAGACGCAAGCTGAAGTATTTATGGAACATTCCTACTAGACACTAGCAGCATATGATGGTTGCAGGATTTTATGGAAAATCACTAGGAGAATCAGCATGACAAATCTCCTACAATATATGGTTATAGTAAAAAATGCATAGAAAATAATCATAAATGGATTTGACGATAAGATATTGAGAAGGCCAAAGGAGTTTGTAAATATGGAAGGTCATAGTAATAGTTGCTTCTTTACTGTTTTATACGTTGTGTATGCGTTTTTGCTCGTATGTTCTTTCCATGCTACTATTTGCTTGTAGGTAGATATGTCCGGTACGTCCCTTTACGCTCGTCTCGGCGCTAGACGCTGTCTGACATTAATTCAGTGCCGCTCACGCGAAGGCGCGACGTGACATAGCTGATATGTTTGTTTCGATGGTATATAGTTCCATAGGTAAGCAGAAAGTAGCTGCTTACTTTTTCCATAGCGGAGGGTGCGCTGGATAACTAGCGTAGCTTCCCCCAACACCGCATTTGACTAACTACACTCGTAGAGTTCTTGGTCGTTCGAGCTGCCCGAGCCGGAGTCTAGACGCAATTTACTCTATGAGCTATCAAGAGCTTTCGACAAACCCATAGGAACGGCCTGTCCTTCGTGTTGTTGGGGCTTCTGGCCACATTACTATCAAAGCATTGTGTGGCAGTGTTCTTTGTTATGTTATTTGTTGGTCAATGTCCTTTTTTGCTCACCATTTTTCGTTCGAATATAACTATCGGGCTAAAAGTCGCTCAGGAGGGTTGCTCAGATGATCGACGAGCGATGGCTTCAGCTGCTGGCACCAGCCGTTGCTAAAGCCATGTACGACGGATCAGCTCAAGTATGACCGAGTGTTGCTACCCGCGACGGGACAGGAAAGTGAGAGGGACAAATATACAGCGCCATGCTAAACAGAAGCATTCACTAAAAGATGGCGTATATAACCAATATGAAACCCTTATAGTTGGACGGAGACAATAATCAAAATATCGATATAAGCATGTTTGTGTCGGATGGATTATTTTACATACGTTCTTAAATAATAAAGCACGAATATAGCAAACATATACGATATACTTGGATTATTTTTCTGTCCCTTTTGATTGTGTTATGTAATTGTATGTTAAGTATTTTGGCTATATTTATGATGTCGCTTGAATCGATTGGTAACGCGGCGTTATTCCCATGGCATAAAAATGGTAAGACAAATTATCGAAGCAATAAAAAAAAACGTCTACGTAGTAGTTCACACGCACAATTTTTTTTTGTTTGATGCGAAATCGCCGATGCCCGCCTTGGCGGTTTAGCCATCAGAAAGCACACTGTTAAAACGTGGACGGTGTTAATTGCCCAATTGGTGGCGGCCATTTTCTTGCGTCCTACTTTACCACGTACTTCGTCCGAATGATCTTTAGCTAAATGTTCACGACTCGCATTAACGGCCAGACGCGACTACAGATGCAATACAAGTCAAGTCGATGCGGCACAGGCGAGCACTCGTATGTTCTCTTCACTCTACTTGTTCCATGTCGCTGCTAAAAGCAAAGAGTTCACTGGATGGGGTGCTGTGCGTCTGCAATGTGTTAGTGCCGCGTATCGATGCGTGCTAGGTGTACATTGCTTTGCGGCGCACGTTAGGACCGCGATTACTATACGAACTGACTGCGTTGGGAAATTGTTGTACCTGTTCTGTTGTTGTTTTTGCAGTATACAATTATTAATTAATTATACTGTGTGTGTGTGTGCACAATTTCAAGCGGCGAGGATAACGTCGCTAACAGCGGCAGCAATTACAGTAGAAGGCGGAGGTAAGCTGAGGAACCCGGAAAACCATTGCAAGGAACCGTCGCATTGCGAGCTTGTTTGACTGCAACGAGAGGCAGGCCCAGGACCCCCGTACACTCACTGCGACTTCGTAGTCACGAACGCAAGTGGGTGTTTTGTTGAGAGGCGGAAAAAGGGGGCGCACTTGATGCGAGGCAAATGAGTTCGTTAAAGGACAAGCCAGCAGAAGCAGCATAACAGGACTCAACAATCTGACTAGGACGGAAAAGCGAGAGATGGCGGCAGAAAAAAGAAAGGCCTTGCCTTTGCTGAAAGAGAATGAAGTTGTGTGTCTTGCGTCCCAATAAGTGTCGACTATGGTAAAAGTGGTCGCGGCGGTAGCCCAGGCATTGGATGGCCCTCGGCCAGAACTTACAAATGGGGCTGAAGTTGGGAGTACTCCGGCTGGGCTGGTTGAGTTGGGATGGCGGTCCAACAGTTTGGCGCGCTGGTGCACCCTGGTAAGCGAGACAAGTAGAAACCATCTGATGGAAACGACGCTGCGCACTGCGCGGAACCACTGTCAAAGGATAGAATAGAGCGCCATTAAGTGAAGGGAGAGATAATATGAGCCAGAGAAGAACTGAAGAACCAAAGAGAAAAGCAGGAGGAGAACGGTGAACGAAACATAGAAAACGGAGACGACTCAACAGCACTTGAAGCTTGGCTCTTTCACAAGTTTGACTCTATTGAAAAGGATTTGCGGTGCGATGCAGCAGTCCAGAGAACCAACGTCGCCATGGCTGCCTCAGTAACGGCAATGGAAACACCCCTGGCTCAACCCAACAACCTATCCCTATTCTGTTCATCCTATAAAATGGTCCCCACGAGACAATAGGTAAAAATATTCCACTGCAGCTTCATGCTTCTCCCGACTACTAACACCCGGCCCAGAGCAAAGGCCCAATGCTGTCACACAAGGCCGTAAGCTTTCCCAAGCTCAGTCTGTGCCTCGATAACCCCACCCACGATGCCCTGTCATCACACAACAATAGCGACGCAGACCGAGTTAGAAGCGGCAGTGCACGACAGCTCAGAACGGCACAGCTCAAGTCAAAAGCGCCGTATGCTTACTAAAGGACCTGCTGATGCATAAAATCACACCACGGCATTCAGCACTGCAGCTGCTAGAGCCATCAGCTAGCCAGCCAAGCAAACGTATAGCCAGCTAGCGTCAAAACCATTGCTGTCGCCGCTGCTAGCGGCCAATGGTAGATTTAAAACTGAGCTGCCGTATCACACGAACAAAAACAGTCTATTAGGAAAAGGAAAGAACGTCTCCTAGACGTTTCGTGGCACAGAAGTAGCAGCAGCGAATGCCAAGAAAAATATATGTGTACATGTGGACTTCGCTCCGTCTTTACTAGTAACTTTGCTTTACTAGTACCTACTGGTCCGAGAAGCACAGAAGTAATTCTCGTCAGATTAGGGCATTTACAGATAGAGCACATGCATCCATATGGCTACTGCTGTTTCTCGCGACGGCAGCGGCGACGGCCGTAGGTGGCCGCCCCGACGTCCACACACTTATGTGAGGGGGATCACTTCCGATGGTCAAAGCAACTGGCCTAAAGGAGCAGAAAACATAATTTTGCTTTAGTCCTCGTGCCCTTCGCTCTCCCGTACACCGGCTTTAGCTTGGCCCCCTCCGCCTCTTGCTGCTAGTGGCCGTTACCGCTGACGAATTCATTCCTTTTTGCCTTGTCCTCCTCCTCGTCTTCATCGTCATCGTACACGCATACGTTCTCACAGCTACGGCCTGACCCCCGCTATCTCTCGCACTCGATGTCACTTTTTGACCTTAGCCCAGTCTGGCGTGCCATATGTATTACGCTGCTTGTTCGTTCGCCGATTCGGCTGTTGGCTACTTGTCCACTGGCCAAGAACAGCGGCAACGTCGGGATGCAGACAGAAACAGGCCAGTTCCTTCCTTCTGTCATTCTATGCATATGAATGCTTTGCTTATCCACATTCGGGCGTACGTGTTTGCATGTGTGTTTGTGTGCCCGACAAGCTATCTATGGATATAATTTAGTGAGGCTGCAGATGCTGACAAGGGGTTTGTCGGGATAGAGACGAGGATGAAGAAGGCCACTTCCCCGCTCTTACGTCTTTCTTCCCGTGGGCCATCGTCATCATCGTCGCTTTGTTTGAATGTTCGCCATATAGACCTTATGTTGTTGTCATTGCTTTTGCTGGTGTTCACCAACTCGCGTCGCCTCTGCTGAATCCCCGTTCGACCGCAGGAACACAACAACTAGGGACCTGTGGCCTCTGGCAGCAGAAAGAAACTGGCGGTTTAAGCTGCCAAGCTACAGGTCTCGTTCGGTGAAAGCTAGAATCCGACGTGCTTTACGGGGCTTTTGAGCCCCGCCCGTCAATCCACTGAACCAACGCGGTTTTTTTAGCTGCAACATAGTACCATCTAACCTTGCTCTTCTTTTTCGCAATACGACCACTACTGCTTAGAGAGGGATTGCTGCTATTTTTATACCCCTGCTACCGGTGTTTCCCCATAGGCCCTAATAACAGCGGGAGGTCCCACATAATCATGTCCGTTACTCATTCGTTCGAGGTGTAGGTTCTGGCAGACATAGTAGGCAGTTCGGCCTCATTTTCCATTAAGGCGAACTATGCGGGGTGAAGGGGGTCAGGGAACGTCTCGCCTGCGTCATCATGGAAGTCCTAGTTCTTCAAATGATATGAATCATTTGAGCATTATTACTGTATATTCGCATACATCTGTGTCACCTGTCCAGTTGGACATTTTGGATTAGATCAAGTGGCTTTTGTGGCGTTCCGCATGCTACTGTAAATGTGTGACGTTTAAATATAATCAGTTGTATTTAAATTCTCCAAGTCAACTTATGTGTCTGCTTATATGTATGTGAATACGTGGTGTGCGTTATTACACGAACAACGATTCGGGAAGTAATTTCGCTACATGATGTTTTTATAATCTAATAGTTTACTATTGTAACCATATAGCATCAATAACAGCGAAATAATATAAGATATACAAACATATATGTTAATAAAATGAGGTAATAGATTACGTTTGAAAAATTACGTCAGTGTATGGCGAGTTTGCGAATAACAGATAGTCTCCCAAATATTTTTTATATATGTATCTCTATCTACATACCTTTCCAGAAAATGTCCGGGTGCTATAACGACCGCGATTACAAGCGCTCAAGTTTCCTAGTCAAACTTCAAGCTCTATGTGAAAAGCAGCAGCTCTCCACACGGTGACCGAAGCGGCAGTAGTGTATCTGCGCAATTGACTGTTTCTAAATCACTTTTCGGACAAATCGCAATAGCCTGTCATCGGCGTTTTGTTCGCCCTGCACTCCTGCTGCTTACTAGACTTTGTGACTACAGTCATCCTCTAGTCTTTCAGCTAGCTACGCATAGCTTTACTACCATTCTCGTATTCTATCGGCAGGAAGAAAAAAATACGCAAAGGAAACCGTAAAGCTACCTCGTGGCTGCTTGCCGCATTAGCGTCAAAAGTTAGTCTCCTACCACCTGCGTGCACGTCAATCTTGTGAAGAGAACGTATGCAGTGATGCGTACTGCGCGCGGTCGTAGGAACTGTAGAGGTGAATAAGACTTTGAATCTACAGGGGTTCTGTCACGGTACGCAGCCTAGGCAACCGGCGCTTGGCGAAGCCACGGTGCGGGCAGAAGTATTCAAGCAAGTCAGTCCAAAGTCGTAGGCCAAATCGCAGTCCGAAGCTGACAGAGGCGGAACCATTCACAAACCGTTGTGGTGTTGCTATGCGTCATGCCTTCTTCCTTTCTTCTGCTTCACTTACGACTATGACGATGACGCTAGTAACGGAGCATAAACAGAAGGCGGCTAGTTCCTTGTACAGTCGTCACTCGCTTCGCTTTTAAATTCAGTCACGTGGATTTTTACTGATCCAACGTACTATGTATTATGTCTAGTGATTGCTTGGTAGGTTAGTCGGCTTGCGCGAGCGTTTCTATGAGTATTCTGGGCTTGGTTGCCGGTTAACAGCAACTCAAAAAGTGCACGATCGAAGTGTGGCGCAAGTGCTGCTGCTTCCGGACAAACTTCCGCAGTTTGCACTCACTTTCGACCTGCTGGTGCTATTGGCGCTGCAACCACGCTTGGCCTGGACCGCTACCAATTGAAACGGTTCTACCCGTGTGGCCTCTTCAGTGGTTACCGGCCGATGCCACTAGCGTCAAAACTTGGCGTTGGTACAAAGAATATACGCGACACACCTTTTTCTTAGTGTTGCGACTGCGAACCACATCGACGCAGGTACAGCAAGCGACGACGTACCAGACTGAGGGTACAGGGTATGTCCGGGTCGCAGACGGCCCACACTCTCCTTTAGTCTAACCCGTCTCCGGATGGTGTCGGCAGTAGCACCCCTACCGTTCGCAGACTCAAAGCGGCACAGCACATATCGAACTCTCCGTCCTCCTGCATAGCTTCTTTTGTTTTTGTATTCAGAACGCACACGATTTCTACTTCTACAGTCGCTACTGCCGTTCGCTCGCTGTTTGAACACCGCATCCATTTTCGGCAGTCGATGTGATCGCGTGCCGTCGGATTCAGTGGTTCCTAGATGACTTTTTTTGGTTGTTCCTTCATTTTACCGTGCTTGCCCGTTCTCCATCCACCATTGTTTCGTTTCGAACAAGGCTTTTGTCGCGTTAGCGAAACAAGAAAGGCACGCGATGCATAAAAGGGAAAATGCGTCAACCAGGTAATAATATGCTTTTATACTTACATCGAACTGGTTGTCTTTTGAACGAACGATGGGAGGTCTCACATTTAAACATTGTAATGTTTATTCGTTACTCATTAACAATGTGCTCTATTTGTTAATATATTGTATTGAAGCTTGAAGCTCGGTGCGGCTTATGTCGCAAGTCGATGTTTTCACTTTTGTTATCCGGGCTCGTGGCTCGCAATTGGAAACGTGAATGTCCCAGTATTTATAATAAATATAAAATAAACTAGATTGTGTGTCTCTGCTAAGAATGATTAATTCGTTTAGAAATATAAACCCTAGGAGCAACTGTAATAAAAATGTACGCATCACTTAGCACTGGCCTTCTGTATATATATGTATATATACATGTTTTTCTTAGACGTTCTCCTCAAGAAGACACGACGTACATAACAATTTTAGACAAATACTAAAATTTCGTTATATTCAGATACAATGTCTTCGGAGAGATGCATACTTTAACTGTGGCCTTTCATAAAATCCTTTTCAATTAGTTCCGTAAGAATGGTCAGAAGTATAATTTCGAGCCAGGGAATAGTCCATTAGAAATTGTCTTAATTCAACTGGATTACTGTGGTCAGAGCAAAATCATATTCATCCATATCTCAGATATTATTCTGTTCAGATTTTGGCTAACAGCTAAACTTAATAATACGTTCAGACTACTCCCCGATAACGAGCCACTGAGCTCCTTCATCAAATATCATCTCTTACTCATTATTTTCCTGCCAAGAGTCTGTTTGTTGTTTCCTGATGCGTGCACTTGTAGAATAAGTAGTCGTCGCTATCTTTGTCGCATGTTTTATTGGGATCGACTTGTTCACCCCCCACACCTATACTCTCTGAACATTGTTTAAGGATTTGCACTATACACGTATCTGATACGTATTTATACATATGTAGTGTATCTTTATGTATTTATTTCGATGCCAACTCATCGTCTGCATTTCACTAAACGACTACAACATTTTGGGAGATTCGGTTTGCAACTACTTCTTTTCCATTTCTGGCGCCCACTTGCTCAACGTATGCCCTTTGACCCAAAGCATTTCTATGAGAATCTGACTTGTTGTATTCGAGACACCGGCAAAGAGGAATATCTCGACTAGGAAACGCATCGCTCAGATCTATTAGCGACCGTTAGGGAGGACCGTTGTGATAACGTAGATATCAGCTGGTCGGACGACTTCTCAACCCTGCAACTCAACCTTTTCCTTTGTGCGTGAGTGCAATGTGATCATAGCATAGAAGAGGGAAATACGGTTATGTGGATTGGGTGCGAGGTTTCGAAGGTGATCTCGATTATCAACAACAAGAAGAGGAGGCACTCGACAAAGTACAGTGTGAACAACGAACTGCTATATTGGCCGCCTCTACGAGCAGGAAGCAAAGGATCCTCTGTATTATCAGCACACACACACACACACATATGTGTATAGTTGTGCGTTCGTATGTGACGTGGCTGTTTTCCGCTGCGTGTATGCACAGGTCTCTTCTGTGTAGTTTGCGTTGCAGTCCCTTGTTACTTACATTTGATTTTTTTCTTCACTTCTTTCCGTCTCTCTCTCCCCTCTCTCCCTCCCTCTGCCTCCTGTTCTTACTTTCGCTGCCAGCTGGACCAGACCTACGAGAGAGTGGGCCAGTGTCTACAGGGACCACATGACGGCGTCTAAATGTATTCGCTAGTGTGCGTTTAAGTGTGCATGTGCCTACTACGGCGACAGAGGCATCACCAGCTGACACCTTTCTTTTTTGCGCGCCAACCTGGCATGTCGCTATCGTCCACCGTGAGCTTCGTCCGCTTGCTTCACTTCCGGTCGAAACGTCGACTTGGCTAGCCCTGCCATTCTCACAACCGCTTTGCTTTCCGCTCTGTCCACCCACCAGAACGGCTAGCCGATATCACGTCAAACATTGTTGACTTGAGAGCGTATACTCATTATTTGCGCGATGGCTGCTGCTATTTCTCAAGATATGCTACTGCTTTTACCGCTGTCACCGGTCCGAAGTTTAGAGCGGCACCATCGGTAAGGTGAGTAAGTAGTATAGCCCAGTTCAGTCTCGAAACATCCGTTTAGGACTATATCCCTTTGGCGTTACGACGTTGACGGCGTGGCCTCTAGCCATTGATAGCTATCTGTCCATTTTGAATGGCAAACGAATTCGACGCGCAGGGCCTCTGGTCCATCATCCGCTTCTTCTGTGTTGTGCTGCCAGGAACGGAAAGGATGTTGACTAGAGCGTAGACCCCATGCAAGATTTCCATAGGTGTATTTTTATCCTAGACCAGGCCAGCAAGCGAAAATCACCGATCGGTCGGGCAGTTAACTTGCCTTGCAGGCCCACGTCTGGCCCTGCTGTCTAAAGAGCGGTCGGCGACCGCTTCCACTCAGTATACAAAAGAGTATTAGCAGGAGAGGTAGCAGCAGCTGCGGCGGGGCTCAACAGAGGAGTCATTTTAAGGAGGGAGCAGCACATTAGTTGAGGGTGCTATTTTGTCTTCTCCGTCCTGCTTCTCATCGTCGACGTCGTTGTGTCCGGCATAGCTGTCGTGACAACGGTGGCGCTTGAGGTGCTAATGGTGTTCCTTTTTCCACAAAGTCGTCTCCTGTGGCGGCTCTATGGGTATCCACCATGCTTGCCTCTCGACCTTTTATATGCAGACAGGCAGAGCAGAGCAGTAGTCGCAGGGCTGGGTTTTGCATCGTCCTTCGGTTTCCCTCGACCCTATCCTAGTCCTGCCAAGCTAGCTGCCTGATCAGTGTGGTTTCTTGAAGGCTCTCCCGTCGGGATTGGACAGACTAAACGAACAAGATGCAGCAGCATCGTCTAGATGGTTGTAGTGTGGCATGGCTCAAGCGCCTGCTTCTGTCCTGCAGCTTCGCCCCAATGCATACACACACACACACACAACGCTAACTGAGACCTAGAAAAAGACAACGGAGAATGAGTCGGAGAGAGAAAAGACATGTGATAAAGGGACAAGGAAAGTGAAGCAT